>NC_087213.1:81824869-81839869 GCF_015104395.2 Macrobrachium nipponense | reverse complement strand
GATAAAAGAGACAGTCTGCACTAATGCCTGGATAAAAGGAACAGGCAGCACAGTAATACTTGGTTAAAGGTAACAGACAGCACAGGAATACCTGGATAAAAGGGACAGTGAAAGCAGTAATACATTGATAAAAAGGACGAACAGTAATACCTGGTTAGAGGAGACAAACTGAACAGTAATACTTGGATGAAAGGGACAGTCACCACTGTAATAGCTGGATAAAAGGAACAGACATCACAGTAATACCTGCTTAAAGGTGGCAGTCACCTCAATAATACCTGGATAAAAAGGAACAGTCACCACAATATTACCTGGACAAAAGGGGACAGTCACCACAGTAATACCTGGATAAAAGAGACAGTCAAGACATTAATACCTGGATGGAAGGGACAGTCAACACAGTAATACCTGAATAAGAGTGACAGACAGCATAGTAATACCTGGATAAAAGGGACAGTCACCAAAGTAATATCTGGATAATATAGACATACCATGCAGTGATACCTGGATAAAAAGGACAGTCACCACAGTAATATCTATATAAAAGGGACAGAGCACAGTAATACCTGGACAAAAGTGACAGTCACCACAGTAATACCTGGATAAAAGGGAGAGCCACCAATGTAATCTTATATGGAAAGCTGATTGTCCGACTATGCATGAATGTATATTCGCTATATACGCCGAAACTACTGGACCGAATTGAACCAAAGTCGGATCATATAAGTAGATTTTATAGGGATGGTTTTTAGCTGGGGGTGCCGTTTTGATCCAGATATCCAGTCATGATAACTTCTTTATTATTATTCGTTAAAAAAAAAATATTCTGATAGAACATTTAACGAGGATTCCGAATAGGCTCTTACTTTTCTTCTGCCATTAAAAATTGCGATGATTTTAGGAGATGTTTTTTAGACGAGGGGCGGGGCGCCGTTTTGATCCGACTATCCGGTACATACACATGTATGTGTGTGTGTGTGTGATGATTAATGAGGAGTACTTAGCTCAGTATTCATGCAGTAGATTATTTAGTTTTATTAGAATTACTGAAAGTAATTTTGATGTCTGTGATTTGAAAATAGCTGCAAAAAGACGAACTGAACATGGGTTTCAAAAGACAAGTAAGAATATTTGCAAGCGTTTTTCATGGACAAAAGGACAGCTAGTCTTGTATAGAAAATACAAAAGAAAAAGGACAACTAAAGCTACACTATGTGCGTCCATTGTTTTCCAACTTGACTGGGAAACCTGCTCGTTATCCTATGTTGCAACGTACTAGAATAGACGATGTTCGTTTCAGCGAGCGGTGTGACCTGTCTACAAGGACTGTACAAAAGTTATGCCGGCCTTTGCATTCGGGAACCAGAAAAGACATTCCCTCAGCTGTAGATCAAAGGTTGGGGTGAATAACTTCAAAATATTATTTGGTTCGGAGAACAAAGTAAAACTATGAAGACCTGAGTCTGTATATTATAGTTCGGAAGAGGTCGCCGTTTCATTTATCTATTTAATTCCCGTTTTCAGTCAGTACTTTGTGAAATAGCATACGCTCTGTTTTAATGTATTTTGCGTTATACTCTTTAAGGAATCTATTTATACATATATGTGTGTGTGTGTGTGTGTGTGAGTCTTTGTTATGCACTGTGTGTATTACTGACATTGTCTACTGCCAAAATAGGACATTCAAGACTAATATCTGATATTATTTCGCAAGATCATAGTACATCAAAAGCCATTCTGCATGAGGTTAATATTATTTGTGTGCTATATATATATATATATAATATATATATGTATATATATATATATTATATATATATATATATATATAAAGATATATGCCACGAAGGAAAAATAAACGAATGAGGATCTGCAAGATCTTTCGACGTTAAACGTCCTTTACTGAGCAGAGACTGACATAGACACGGGAAAAGACAATACAAGAAAATTCGTAAAACTGACAGATAGGGATTATAAAAAGATTAGTACCTAGAATCCGACACACCTGGAAGATGAAAATCCTTCCCAAACAAGCATAAACAATGGGTGCAATTAAAGGTATAAGAGAATCATCTCAGATACAAGGTCCAGACAATTAAAGGATTATAGGTGACAGGTATTCAAAACTTGGTAAACACAACCATATTCACAATACATGACAGACATACATTACAACAAAAATAATAACTCTAAGGCAACTGATTTTTATTTAAGTCAGTAATTATATCTTTGGGGTAATTCTTAAACATGTTACAGATACAAGGGTCTAAATGAAAAAGGCCACGACTAACATTGAAATTACAATGAAAAGTAAGTTTTATTAATGAATGAATATTACATTGGATTTTTGCCCAGTTTTTACAGAATATTTATGCTGGCTTAGCCTTACTTCTAGGCCTTTGCTAGACTGTCCGAGATAAAATGAGGGACAATCCATACATGGAATTTTATATATTATGTTGTTGCTTTCTCTGGGGCCATTTTTTATTAACATTCCTTTAAGTGTGTTATTATAGGAAAAAACAAGGTTGACATTAAAAGCCTTTAACAATGATTTAATGGTTTCAAATCCGTTAAAATAAGGCAAACTGAGAATGTTCTTAGAATTTTCTTTCTGCGTGTTACTTACACTATAAAACTTTTTGCGGGCTTTATTATAACAAATGTCTATTATATGTGAAGGATAGCATAAATCTTTCCCTATTTTTCTTATGTATTCAATTTCTTGATGCAAATATTGTGGACTGACAATGCGCAATGCTCGTAAAAACATAGAGGAAAAAATTGATATTTTTATGTTAAGATGGTGGCCTGAGAAGAAATGAACATAAGTTAAGTTGTTGGTCGGTTTCCTATAAATACTGAATTTACATTGAAATGGTTCTCTATGTATCAAGACATCTAAGAAAGGGAGGCAATTGTCTTTTTCTAATTCTAGAGTAATATTAATCGCTGGTACCTGCCACGCCGTCTAAGAAGGTATGACAATCACCCATTCAATGAATTTAGTGCCATGATGTTGAAACAGCACATAGCAGCCGCCAAGCAAGAAGAGAAGGAACAATTCAAGGAACTGGAAAGAATAAGGATCTCTTTCAATCATTCCATCCCGGCTGATTGGAAGGACTCGCTGCGACGGGATATTTACGAAAAACTACGTAGGACTACAGATGCCCTGAAAAGGAAACTCGACAGAAAACTAAAAGATCTTATTGATAGCAGTGATTGGACTAAGTGTGCACGTCAAGATTGTGTTGTTATCTTATCAGGTAAACAAATAAGTGAAAATGTTGTGAGTGCGCTTGGATATGGTTTATCTTTCTTTGTAACAAGTAGACCTTCTGCTTTAATGATTGCGTCATCCCTAAGTAAATTTGAAAAATATTTTGATCTTCCTCAAAATCATGTTGACTTGATTAAAGGTATTGTTTACGGAGCTGCCAATGTTAAGCATGAAAGTAACTTCCCTGCTCGCTATAAGAAAAGTTTGACCGATCTTAAAAAGGACAATACTATCCATATTACAAAAGCTAATAAGTCAAATGGTATAGTAATTTTAGATAAAGCTGACTACATATCACGTATGCAAGCCCTACTGGATGATGATGTGACTTATAAAAAACTAACAAAAAATCCCCTTGATCAAGTCATAAAAAACTACAATAGCATAGTGAAAAGTATCCTTAAAGATAAAACAGAACTACTAGGCAAATTGTCAGTCAAATCTCCTTCGCTACCTTACTTGTACGGATTAGTCAAAACGCACAAAGAAAATAACCCTATGCGGCCTATTATCAGTACTGTTGGTTCAATTTCATATAAACTTTCGAAATATATCACTAAGATCTTGTCCCCGTTACTTGGAACCATCTCTGATTCTCATATATATAATTCTCTAGATTTAGTTGATAAATTAAACAAAATTGCTCTTTGCCCTACTGATAGATTCGTTAGTTTTGATGTATGTTCTCTTTTTACTAAAGTCCCAATAGACTATTTTAGAATATCTTAGTAATGAACTAACTCAGCATGAATTACCTCTACCTATAAGTCACATTATTTCACTCACGGGTTTGTGCATTTGTGATTGTAAGTTTATATTCAATGGTGAATTTTATCAACAAATATTTGGCATGGCAATGGGAAATCCTTTATCACCACTACTCTCAAACCTGTACATGGAATTCTTTGAAAAACGCTACCTACCTAATATCATTTATATTCCTGTAAAGTGGTATCGTTACGTTGATGATTGTTTAGCTGTTCTTCCTGTCGGTATTGATGTAAATGATTTACTCTCTAAATTAAATAACCAGGTACCATCGATTAAGTTTACTCTAGAATTAGAAAAAGACAATTGCCTCCCTTTCTTAGATGTCTTGATACATAGAGAACCATTTCAATGTAAATTCAGTATTTATAGGAAACCGACCAACAACTTAACTTATGTTCATTTCTTCTCAGGCCACCATCTTAACATAAAAATATCAATTTTTTCCTCTATGTTTTTACGAGCATTGCGCATTGTCAGTCCACAATATTTGCATCAAGAAATTGAATACATAAGAAAAATAGGGAAAGATTTATGCTATCCTTCACATATAATAGACATTTGTTATAATAAAGCCCGCAAAAAGTTTTATAGTGTAAGTATCTCGGACAGTCTAGCAAAGGCCTAGAAGTAAGGCTAAGCCAGCATAAATATTCTGTAAAAACTGGGCAAAAATCCAATGCAATATTCATTCATTTAAGTGAAAACAACCACCGAATAAAGTGGGATGGTAGTTCAGTAATTGCAAGGTCAAGAGATGACTTATCACGAAATCTTTTAGAATCTGCTTTAATAAAACTTACTTTTCATTGTAATTTCAATGTTAGTCGTGGCCTTTTTCATTTAGACCCTTGTATCTGTAACATGTTTAAGAATGACCTCAAAGATACTGACTTAAATAAAAATCAGTTGCCTTAGAGTTATTATTTTTGTTGTAATGTATGTCTGTCATGTATTGTGAATATGGTTGTGTTTACCAAGTTTTGAATAACTGTCACCTATAATCCTTTTATTGTCTGTACCTTGTATCTGAGATAATTGTCTTAAACCTTTAATTGCACCCATTGTTTATGCTTGTTTGGGAAGGATTTTCATCTTCCAGGTGTGTCGGATTCTAGGTACTAATCTTTTTATAATCCCTATCTGTCAGTTATACGAATTTTCTTGTATTGTCTTTTCCCGTGTCTATGTCAGTCTCTGCTCAGTAAAGGACGTTTAACGTCGAAAGATATTGCATATCCTCATTCGTTTATTTTTCCTTCGTGGCATATATCTTTATTTATGAATTTATCACGTTCCTAACTTTTGTGAGTCAGTTATATATATATATATATATATATATATATATATATATATATATATATATATATATATATATATATATATATATATACACACACATTACTCAGTGGGACTGAACCCAGTCATTCAAGTGAGAGTCCAGGTCGTTAACAACTCCTCTACGTAAGCCATGAAACAAATTGGAACCCTGGATCATAGGAATTGCTATATTTTCATTCGACTTACTTCCTTCACTGCTAGCAATTCTTCCACAAAAGTCTTAAAAGAAGTTGGAATGTAAGTGCTCTACATATCAGCAAATTACTAAGGCCTGGAGTTCGGTCCCGATGCCAGGAATTTATTTCGGTTCAACGATGTCGTGTGCATTTCCACATATATATCTATATACGTATATACATATACTATATATGTGTGTGTGTTTTTCTAGTATATGTATGTGTGTATCTAAACACACACACACATATATATATAATATATATATATATATATATATATATATATATATATATATGTATATATATATATATATATATATATATATATATATATATATATATATATATATATATATATATATATATATAAATATATGTATATGTATATATATATATATATATATATATATATATATATATATATATATATATATATATATATATATATATATATATATATATATATATATATATATATATATATATATATATATATATATATATATATATATATATATATATATATATATATATATATATATATATATATATATATATATATATATATATATATATATATATATATATATATATATATATATATATATATATACATATATATATATATATATATATATATGTGTATATATATATATATATATATATATATATATATATATATATATATATATATATATATATATATATATATATATATATATATATATATATATCTATTATATATATATATATATATATATATATATATATATATAATGTATACATGTAAAAATAACCCAAAAATATAGGTATTAGGTCTAATCCATAGTTTTCAAGGTTAAGATGAATACTGAGACTCCCAATGCCCTTAAGCCCAAGTTCAGCTCCAGTAGGGATGGGAGGGTGAGAAGGAATGAGATGGTGGTGACACCTAAAGATAACCAAAGAACATAGGTATTAGTGTCTAAGCCATAGATTTTGTTAAGGTTGCTGAGATGAATAGGGACACTTTTGATGCCCTTAAGTCTAAGTTCAGCTCTGATAGGAAGGGGGTCTGAGAAGGGGCGGAATGGCGGTGAAATGTAAAAATAACTGAAAACTACAGTTATTAGTGTTTAATATTAAAGGGGGGTGGTTTGAGAAAGGGTAAAAAATAAAATGTTAAAAATGACAGATATTAGAGTTTAAACCATAGTTTTCATGGTTGCTGGGGTAAATAGTCATTCTCATACTCATTAAGTCCAAATTCAGCCCCGATAGGAATGGGGGGTGAGAAGTGGTGAAATATAAAATGTCAAAAATGCTAGGCAGTGTAACTGAAGCAACTATCTTAACCCTCTTACGCCGATTGGACGTATTAAACGTCGAGTCAAAATGTCTCCCGTATGCCGATTGGACGTATCATACGTCGGGTCAAAAAAGTTTTTTTTAAAATTCGCGGAAAAATACTTATAGGCCTACCAGCCGAAAACTTTTGTATCACGCGCCTTGGGGGATGCTGGGAGTTCACGGATCAAGGCGTTGTTTTGTTTACAATCGCTACGCAGGCGCGCAAGCGCGAATTTCTTTCTTATCGCACTAAAAAGTATCAGTGACACATCTCGGAAATTATTTCGTCACTTTGACATAATTTTTGCACCATTTTAAATTATCCTTTACATGAAGTATTATATATGAAAATGTGCGCAATTTCATGTAAAATACAACAAAAAAATACTCATGATTGTAGCTTTTATCAGTTTTGAAATATTTTCATATAAATAACGATAAGTGCAAAAATTTCAACCTTCGGTCAAATTTGACTCTACAGAAATGGTCGAGAAACGCAATTGTAAGCTAAAATTCTTATATTATAGTAATATTCAATCATTTGCCTTCATTTTGCAACAAATTGGACGTCTCTAGCACAATATTTCGATTTATGGTGAATTTATGAAAAAACTTTTTCCTTACGTTCGTGCGATAACTCTTCCGATAAATTTTTTTGTGCGATTGTCCTAATAATGTTTGCAACCCGCCCTTTTAAATAAATTTGCCGTTACATAAAGTTTTATATATGGAAATGTGCGCAACTTCATGCACAATACAACAAAAAACAACGCATCGTTGTAGCTTTTATCAGTTTCGAAATATTTTCATATAAATAACGTTAAGTGCAAAAATTTCAACTTTCGGTCAACTTTGACTCTACCGAAATGGTCGAAAAACGTAATTGTAAGCTAAAACTCTTATATTCTAGTAATATTCAATCATTTACCTTCATTTTGAAACGACTTGGAAGTCTCTAGCACAATATTTCGATTTATGGTGAATTTAAGAAAAAAAAAAACATTACGTTCGCGCGGTAACTCTTCCGAAAAAATCAGAATTTTTTTGTGCGATTGTCGAAATGTTTGCACCATTTAAAATTAGCTGTTACATAAAGTTTTATATATAAAAATGTGCGCAATTTCATGTAGAATACAACTAAAAAGGATTGAAGGTTGTAGCCTTTCTCTTTTTTCGAAATATTTGCATATAAATCACGATAAATAGAAAAAAAACCACGTTCGGTCAAATTTGACTCTACCGAAATAGTTGAAAACGCAATTGTAAGCTAAAACTCTTTCGGCCTAGTAATATTCTGTCATTTTTCTTCATTTTGAAACAAATTTGAAGTCTCTAAAACAATATTGTGATTTATGGTGAATTTTTGAAAAATATATTTACCTTCACTGCCGCGCGCCGATTCGCGGCCGCAAGTCTCCGAAATAACGTACATCGCATTATCCTAATATTTGCTCCTTTTCATATTAGCCTTTTTATAGAGTTTCATATATCAAAATTTGCGCAAATTTATGAAGAATACAATAAAAAATAATTGAAAGTTGTAGCTTTTTCCATCTTCGAAATATGTGCATATAAAAAAATATATATATTAAAATTTCGACATTCGGTCAAATTTAACTCGTCCGAAATGGTCAAAATCTGCAATTCTAATCTAAAACTCTTACAGTATCGTAATATTCAATCATTTGCCTTAATTTTGAAACAAATTGGAAGTCTCTAGAACATTATTTAGAATTACGGTGAATTTTTGAAAATAACATTTTTTTACGTCCGCGCGTTACGAATTCGTACATCATTTTGTGATAATATTTTTCCGGTGTTGCTTTTATTGTTTTACTATGTATTATATATCAAAAGGATTGAAATTTAGTGTACAATACAACGAAAAAAAAGTAACTCGTTAGCTTTGACCGTTTTTTGCACAGCGTGATTTGAACACAATTATCTATGAATTTTTTTTTTTTGCTACCATATATCGCATTATTTACATATGATAATGATATTATTTTTCATTTCTGATGATTGCATACCAAACTTCCGGCAATGAAAAAAAAATGAGCCAAAAATGAACTCTTAATCTTAAAAACTAAGCGCGCTGTGATTTTTTGAAAAAATTATTTTTTCCGGTTCCGCGCTCAGTCCAAACCGGCGCCGGCATACAGGAGAGGTTTTGATTTTTAGGGCTTCGGCGTAAGAGGGTTAACAGGAATGGGGGAGTGCCAAAGAGACAGACATCATGAGAGAGTTTGTCAGTTGTCATTCAGAGTTTTCCCGAGCATTGCTGGTTTGGTCAGCTAGTGTATACATAAAAATGGATGTATGTATGTGTCACATATACTAAAATGCAATTTAAACCAGCCTTTGTATACATATGACTTAACATCTGGAAAAGAATACTGTGGGGATAAGACATCACTGGCACCAAAGGGAGGCGGTGGGAAGGAAGTGAAATGTAAAAATTACCAAAAATGACAGATATTAGTGTCTAAACCATAGTTTTAGGGGGTTGCTAATTTAAATGAAATAGTGACACTCCTGATGCCCTTCAAGTCCAAGTTCAGCCCCGATAGGGAAGGGGGTGAGGTAAAAGTAACCAAAAATAACAAATATTATTGTCTAATCCATAGATTTTAATGTTGCTGAGAAGAATAGTGATACTCCCGATGCTCTTAACCCTCTTACGCCGAAGCCCTAAAAATCAAAACCTCTCCTGTATGCCGGCGCCGGTTTGGAGTGAGCGCGGAACCGGAAAAAATAATTTTTTCAAAAAATCACAGCGCGCTTAGTTTTGAAGATTAAGAGTTCATTTTTGGCTCATTTTTTTTTCATTGCCTGAAGTTTAGTATGCAATCATCAAAAATGAAAAATAATATCATTATCATATGTAAATAATGCGATATATGGTAGCAAAAAAAAAAAAAATTCATAGATAATTGTATTCAAATCACGCTGTGCAAAAAACGGTCAAAGCTAACGAGTTACTTTTATTTTCGTTGTATTGTACACTAAATTTCAATCCTTTTGATATATAATACATAGTAAAACAATAAAAGCAACACCGGAAAAATATTATCACAAAATGATGTACGAATTCGTAACGCGCGGACGTAAAAAAATTTTATTTTCAAAAATTCATCGTAATTCTAAATAATGTTCTAGAGACTTCCAATTTGTTTCAAAATTAAGACAAATGATTGAATATTACGATACTGTAAGAGTTTTAGATTAGAATTGCAGATTTTGACCATTTCGGACGAGTTAAATTTGACCGAATGTCGAAATTTTAATATATATATTTTTTTATATCCACATATTTCAAAGATGGAAAAAGCTACAACCTTCAATTATTTTTTATTGTATTCTTCATGAATTTGCGCACATTTTGATATATGAAACTCTATAAAAAGGCTAATATGAAAAGGAGCAAATATTAGGATAATGCGATGTACGTATTTCGGAGACTTGCGGCCACGAATCGGCGCGCGGAGTGAAGGTAAATATATTTTTCAAAAATTCACCATAAATCACAATATTGTTTTAGAGACTTCAAATTTGTTTCAAAATGAAGAAAAATGACGGAATATTACTAGGCCGTAAGATTTTTTAGCTTACAATTGCGTTTTTCAACTATTTCGGTAGTCAAATTTGACCGAACGTGGTTTTTTTCTATTTATCGTGATTTATATGCAAATATTTCGAAAAAAGAGAAAAGCTACAACCTTCAATCTTTTTTAGTTGTATTCTACATGAAATTGCGCACATTTTCATACATAAAACTTTATGTAACAGCTAATTTTAAATGGTGCAAACATTTCGACAATCGCACAAAAAAATTCTGATTTTTTCGGAAGAGTTACCGCGCGAACGTAATGTTTTTTTTTTTCATAAATTCACCATAAATCGAAATATTGTGCTAGAGACTTCCAAGTCGTTGCAAAATGAAGGTAAATGATTGAATATTACTAGAATATAAGACTTTTAGCTTACAATTGCGTTTTTCGTCCATTTCGGTAGAGTCAAAGTTGACCGAAAGTTGAAATTTTTGCACTTAACGTTATTTATATGGAAATATTTCGAAACTGATAAAAGCTACAACCATGGGTTGTTTTTTGTTGTATTGTGCATGAAATTGCGCACATTTCCATATATAAAACTTTATGTAACGGCAAATTTAAAAGGGTGCAAACATTAGGACAATCGCACGAAAAAATTTATCGGAAGAGTTATCGCACGAACGTAAGGAAAATGTTTTTTCATAAATTCACCATAAATCGAAATATTGTGCTAGAGACGTCCAATTTGTTGCAAAATGAAGGCAAATGATTGAATATTACTATAATATAAGAATTTTAGCTTACAATTGCGTTTCTCGACCATTTCTGTAGAGTCAAAGTTGACCGAAGGTTGAAATTTTTGCACTTATCGTTATTTATGAAAATATTTCAAAACTGATAAAAGCTAAAATCATGAGTATTTTTTTGTTGTATTTTACATGAAATTGCGCACATTTTCATATATAATACTTCATGTAAAGGATAATTTAAAATGGTGCAAAAATTATGTCAAAGTGACGAAATAATTTCCGAGATGTGTCACTGATACTTTTTAGTGCGATAAGAAAGAAATTCGCGCTTGCGCGCCTGCGTAGCGATTGTAAACAAAACAACGCCTTGATCCGTGAACTCCCAGCATCCCCCAAGGCGCGTGATACAAAAGTTTATTTTCGATTTGTTAAACTCCTAATTCTTTGTATAGTTGTTCCCTTGTTTTAATTAACCATTGACAGGTGCTTATTCATTGACCTGTCAAACGTTAACAGCAGTTCCATGACAACTGTAATAATTTAACCACTTGTTTACCTATTTGTAATTGTTATGTTTGGTCATGAAAAGATGTAAATGTTTTAGTCTAACACGATTTTGGGAAAGTGGGTACAGTGCGAAAGATCGCAATGGAGACTAAGATAAAAGGAATGATTAACCCTCTTACGCCGATTGGACGTATTAAACGTCGAGTCAAAATGTCTCCCGTATGCCGATTGGACGTACCATACGTCGACTCAAAAAAGTTTTTTTTTAAATTCGCGGAAAAAATACTTATAGGCCTACCAGCCGAAAACTTTTGAATCACGCGCCTTGGGGGATGCTGGGAGATCACGGATCAAGGCCTTGTTTTGTTTTGAAGCGTGACCCAAGTGCGCATGCGCGGAATCCTTCCTTCTCGCTCCAGCCAGCATCATCGTAGCATCATCCGTCAGCGATCTTTTGCCGCAATCGTGTTTGACTGAGCTTGTGCGAGACTTTGAACATTTGTGTTGGTACAGAACGTTCATAGAGATGTCTGACCGTCGTATGACACGCGAAAGGCGCGTTTTACCCGTCGGAAGGGATCGTGTTAGAAGAGTTTTGGACTTGGATGCTGGCGAAGGACCCAGCACCCAACCTGACCTCGCTCATCAACGCCGTTCTGTGCGACCCACGTGTCGATGAAAGTGCTTCGAATGTGTCTCATTTGCCGTTAGTAACCCCAAGGAAACATCGTGCCATCCTTAGGGGCATTCGTAGGAATTTGGGAGGGCTCAAACCAAGAGACATTGACGATTATTTATCGGAGCTCGATCGAGAGCATTTGGCAAGTCCTCATTTTGATGGCGGTTGTCATCCAGTGACGAGGACATTACTCCCGATCATAGTGATGACGAGGATTATTTGCCCCCAATGTCCGTTCGAGGGTCACTCCCGAAAGTGAACTAGAATTTAGTAGTTATAGTGCTTATGAGGGGGAATCTGAGGAGGGGGAGGACGATGATTTAGGATCAAGTTTTGTTGGCGATGATGATACAGAAAGCGAAGGCTTGAGTGAGGGAGATGGGCCAGTGAGGGGGGTTCGTGTGGGAAATCGTGCCCGCGCTCGTGCCCGCTCGTGCCCGCGCGTGCGCGCAGGGGCACGTAGAAGGTCGGATAGTCGTGCTAGCCTAGGGTCGTCCGAGAGCGACGATGGGTGGACAGAGGACCCCACACCACCTACCATGCATCCATTTACGGCAAATCCTGGGCTCACCGTACCTGTTCCCCTGACTGCTCTGGGTTTTGTTCAGCTTTTCCTTACGCGGGAATTGCTGGAGTACCTGGTAGCAGAGACGGTGGACTACGCCAGGTATTGCCGTGATGAACTACGCACGACATTATCTTATCACTGGCGAGGCTGCGACCTCCCTGACATGGCGCATTTTTTGGGGCTCCACGTTTTTTTTGGATTGATTCCTGCTGCCGACGTCAGGATGTATTGGAGGCGTAATTTTCTTTTATGTACGCCCTATGTGCCCGGCATTATGCCCCGTGATACTTTCCTGGCGTTGGACAGATATTTTAACGCCTTCAACCGAAGGGCCATACCCCGGAATAACTCTGATCGCCTCATTTTAGTGCGCCCAGTGTTGGAATATATTCGTGAACGCTGTAAAACTCTCGTGATTCCTGGAAAGAACCTTTCTTTAGATGAGGGGATGATGCCTTACAAAGGACGTCTAAGCATCAAAGTGTATAACCCCAAGAAGCCGAAGAAATATGGCGTTTTAATTTAAATTTTTTTTTATTACCGAGGCCAACACTGGCTACGTCGTGGACTTTTCGGTGTATTCCGGGGTCTTCTCCACGATGCGTGACACTGTTTTCGAGCTTGTGGATCGTTTCCGTAACCAGGGATACCACCTGTTTATGGATAATTATTATAACTCGGTATCCCTGGCCCAGGAACTGTATGATGCAGGGTTTTTTTTGTTCACGTTCAGTTGGTAACCCTTCTTCGGATTGGTGCGTGGGGCCCCGAATTCCCTCAAGAGGTACGCTAGCCATCAGCAACATCTGGCAAGAGGAGAGACACAGTGGCGGCGGAAGGGAGCTGTCTTCGTCATCTGTTTGGAAGGGTGTCCGACTCGTCCCCATGATTATTACGACGAGCCATGAACCTGTCCAAGAGGAGATCGTGCAGCGGAAGAAGACACGTCGACAGGGCCGAGTTGTGTATGAGCAGTTTCGTGTTGAGCGTCCTACCGTCATTGGGCACTACAATAGCACATGGGAGGAGTTGATCTCTTTGATCAACTCATCCAATATTATCCCTTCGCCAGGAGAACCAGAAGGTGGACACAGAAGCTCCTCAAATACATCCTTCAGTTGGCCCTCCAAAATGCCTACGTACTCTACTGTGGGTACTACGGTCCCGATCTACGGAGGATGAGCCACTTACAGTTCCTTGAGGCAGCCGGGGAAGCCCTCATCAACTTTGATCCCAATGAGCGGCCTTCCATGTCTGCCCCCCTGCCCCTGCCCCGAGCTGTAGATCTACCCATAGAGGAAAGGGCAGACCTTCGGGGTGCCAACTTCGGTCATCCTTCTGCCGACGCCCCTGCTGCTGACGCCCCCTGCTGCCGCCGCCCCTGCTGCCCGCTCCGCCCCTGCTGCTGGACGCCCCTGCTGCCGCCGCCCCTGCTGCCGCCGCCCCTGCTGACGCCCCCCACCCCGGCCCGCCCCTTCTCGTCGGGTAGTGGACCCTCCGTGTCGGCTAATGCCAGGGGATCACACACTGGATCTCCTAGAAGGGCGCAGGCAGAAACGGTGCCGGGTGTGCCATATGAATGGCAGAAGGAGAGACACCCGTTCTTCTGTCGCACCTGCAAGATAGCTCTATGCAGGTTCGGGGAGTGTGACCGCAAATACCACAGTGTGGTCTTGTATTGGAGTGCGACTCAGCGGCGGTCAAGGGAGGGCGCACGGAACCGCGCCCTATCCCAGCGGCCGTAAGGGCGCGCGTCTTCCCTCCTCCCACCTGTTACCTCGTCATGGTCGAGAGGAAAAAATGCAAGACTCTTCAATGGAGGAGGGAGAAAACAAGAATAGAACGAAGAGTCAGGATTACGAGTGAGTATTATGCATTTATTTTATATTTAGTTTTATATTTATTACAATTTTTTATATATCTGAATGTGTGCATGATAAAATAATAATAAGACATTTCATTGTATGCGAAAAGAGAAGTGTCACCTGCATTCCTTTTATTTATGTATTGGTACCAGAATCGAAGAATGTAATATATATATTTTAC
>NC_087213.1:81809869-81819869 GCF_015104395.2 Macrobrachium nipponense | reverse complement strand
CTTATAGATGGTTGGTGTTTTTGGTAGTCTCTTTTTGTTTTCTGTTTTATGTACTTTTTATACTCTTTTACTTTTTATTGTTTTAACTTGTAAATTTTAATTACCGTTTTGAATTCCTTTTTATGTTAATAATGTATTTTATTGTCTTTTACCTTTGACAGACTGATGATGCACTGGATCGTGGCGAACGTTTATCTTTGCTTTGTTAATAAACATGGCCTTTTTAAACAACATGTGATCATGGACCCTCCTGAAGTCTATATATATATATATATATATATATATATATATATATATATATATATATATATATATATATATATATATATATATACATATATATATATATATATCATCGAGCTACAAATGTCCCTTAATACCTAATTCGCTCTACCTCGGAATTGATATTTTTCATATATGTACCGAAGGGGAATTTTTAGTTGATAATAATTTCGTGCCTCCATGGGATCGAACCACCGTCCAGTGGACGGGAAACGAAATCAGAAACGGACAGTGACGCTATCGATTTCGTTTCCCGTCCACTGGACGATGGTTCGATCCCATGGGGGGACGAAATTTTTATCAATTAAAAATTCCCCTTCGGTACATATATGATATATCAATTCCGAGGTAGAGCGAATTAGATATTAAAGGACATTTGTAGATCGAATAATTTATATGAATCACGGTGATGTGATAAGTATTCATATTTATATATATTATATATATTATATATTATATATATATATTAAAAAATATATATATATTATAGATATATATTATATATTTATAGTATATATATATATTATTATATATATATATTATATATTTATATAATTATATATGCAGTATTTGTCAAGTTTTTATATAACATGTATTGTTTCATTCCTGCTGTTATTTTCAGATTACCGCACTTGCTTCTATGGAGAATTCAAGTGCGCCAACGGAGAGTGCATAAGGCCAGGACTCGTATGCGACAATGTCATTGACTGTATTGATGGTACTGACGAAACCCAGTGCCAAGCAGGTTAGTACAATATCTCTCATAAGGTCAGTAGGATTTGAATTTTATTGATTAGATTTATGTTTAACTACCCCAATATATAATAATAGTAATAAAAATAGTAATAATGGGCATAGTTTTGCGTGTCGAAAATAATGACAATGGCTGAAGGTCCACAATAATATAGCATGTGAGTTTATGATCTTTAATGGATATTAAAAGCTTTCGAACCTTGCGTTATGTTCATCTTCAGTCAAGTGAACATCGTCGAAGTAAACTTCTGAACAGGATAATTCCATAACGAAGAACGCAAATGAAGGAAGCGCTCAACAGCCCAACTAGTTAACTCCGTTGTTGATGTTCGAATTCCTGTTTGCTATTCTGCTGTAACGTCTTGTGGGCTGTGATGATGCTGCATGGTGTTCCTCTGGAGGCGCGGCTAAAACATTGCTAGACGTAAGGTCCCTTGTGCTGCATCCTGTCTGAAGGAGGAGAGCAGCAGAGGGGCCAGCAACAGGCAGAGGAAAAACAGAGCTTGTCTTAAAATGAAAATTTTTAACAAGTTTTGAAGAATGTAAAAATTTACTAATGTTACCGTAAAAAGCTTCATTTAAGTTTATGGCGGCGCCTTCCACCAGTCTTCTTGTTTGGACATTGCTATTTTTAAAAATTATGTTAGATCCATCCCGATTCGGAGTTCCACGTTGGCCTAGTGCATTTCGCGCTCGGCTACCAATCTGGTGGTCCGAAGCTCGATTCTCGGCTCGGCCAACGCGGAACGAGAGGAATTTATTTCTGGTGATAGAAATTCATTTCTCGATACAATGTGGTTCGGATCCCATAATAAGCTGTAGGTCCCGTTGCAAGGTAACCAATTGGTTCCTAGTCACGTAGAAATATCTAATCCTTCGGGCCAGCCCTAGGAGAGCTGTTAATCAGCTCAGTGGTCTGGTAAAACTAAGATATACTTAACTTTTTCATCCCAATTCGGTGTAAGGCTGTTGTTGAAGGCATGGGGGACTATTGCATTGTTCTGTGCACGTAGTGCATATACGCGTTTGTTTCCCTAATCTGGTCGGTAGTTCTCTTCCACTTTCCCTCAAATATTTTATTTTCCCTTACAATCATGACAGGGGATTTCGTAAACACCCGGAATGATAGTATTCATATCGTTATTGTTGTTTCTCATTAGTTTATGGCTAATCGTGTTGGGGTTTATGAAAACTATTTTAGTATCTTTCTGGCTATTGTTAGCATAGTTACATAGTTTGTCGAGGTTGGGATTAAATGGGAGGGGTAAAAATCTCTTGGATTTTTCCTGTGGGTTAATAACAGGACGATAACATTCTTTCTTAGCTCGTGGAATGGCTTTGTCAATAAAATGATCGGGGTACCTTAGTCCTCTGAAGGTTCGTTACTACATTGCTCTTAATGTTATTGGCACGGAATGAATAAAAATATATGTAACTTTCCGAGTTGGTTGTTTTGTGATACACGGATAATTTAAGCTTATGATTATTGTGATATCTAATGGCTAGTATGTCCAAAATTGGTAGCTTGTAATCTACTTCTCTTTTTATTGTGAATTTTATGAAAGAGAAGTAGATTGCACGTTACCTTTTTTGGACATTTTATTGATAAAGCCAATATTGTACCCAGGGGAACACCATGCAGCATCATCACAACCCACAAGACGTTCCAGCAAAATAGCAAACAGATAGCAAAATAGCGAACAGACAGCAAAAGAGCGAACATCAGAAACGGAATTATCTAGTTGCGTTCTTCGTTGTGGAATTGTCCTGTTCAAAAGTTTACTTCTACGAATTTTTAAAGTCATAATGTATAATTGACTGAAGATGAACATAGCACAAGGTTCGAAAGCTTTTAATATCCATTAAAGACCATAAACTCACATGCTATATTATTGTGGACCTGCAACCAATAATAATAATAATAATAATACTAATAATAATAATAATAATAATAATAATAATAATAATAATAATAATAATAATAATAATAATAATAATAATAATAATAATAATAATAATAATGAATGATGTGTGGCGCCGTGGAGGAGTGGGTTAGGTCGTCATGACTTAAGTCAAGTTAGCAACACTGGCTCTGGTCAGTCGTTGGATGGGTGACCGCTCTCCTCGGCGTTGATTCCTTGGGAAAGGATCTTTACCATAATTTCCTCAGCCTACTCAGCTGTAAATGAGTACCTATCCCTGATGGGGTAGGGTCCAGCTATGGGTTTAAATAGCAAAACTCAGGCAATGATGGAAAGAAATGAAGGATTAAACGACAACGACGTAATGGACCTCTGGCAACAGAGGAGCTTCGTCCGGCAACCAGGTATTTCAACCCAATTGAAGGGGAAGACGGTCAGGTAACTTGGAGGTCGTCCATCCAGCAACTGATCACCACAACGACAATAATCACAGCCTGAGATTGGAGCTACAGAGGCAAAAAGGAAGAAATGGACAAGAGAAGAAATAAGGAAATATGGAGATGCTACATCAGAAGCAACCCGACGGAGAGAGGATATAAGAAGGAGTTGGTCAACATCTGGAATGAGAGGTAATACACCCCCAAACAGAGCAGAGGCTGGCAGACCAAGCAAGGAACATAAAGAAAAAGAACTGGCTCTCCCAACAGAAAGAGAAGAACTGGAAAGGGAAATGTCACACGACAACGAATTACACGAAGACGAACTGAGATAACGATGCCACAGAAGCACGACATGAGGATGAGTATCAAACAACGACACACGAAGAAACACCGACGAAGTAACAGAGAGGACGGAATGGGTAGAAAAGATTAGACAATGGATGGAGCCAGATACAGAGAACAAAGATCCCCTCCATGAAAGCCTACAACACCCAAGAAATTAAGGAGAAAACAAGTGAGGTCAATGAAATACTGGGCATAATACAGACCACCAGTATCACAGAAACAAATAACTTGACATATGCAGTAAGATTAGTATAGCAGAACTGATGGGAATTCGAACACCACCACCACACAACCAACTCAACAGCAACCAAACAGCAACCTCCTTGGAAAGGCGCCTGGAAAAGCAAATCATGGTGATGAGATCTGACTTGAGTAAACTGAAAGAGATGGCAGAAAAAAGGCTAAGAAGCAAGAAAACAAGGGAGGAACTCAACGAGAAATACAAAGTACAGAACAAGGGGATTAAACAACACAATAGAAGATGTAAAACAGAGGCTTAAGGCCAAAGCACATAAGACAACGGTACATGAACAGGAATAAGGGATACCAACAGAACAAACTATTCGGAACCAACCAGAAAAGACTATACAGCCAACTAAGAGGGGAAGACAACCACCCAGAAATTCCTGAAGCCGAACCAAGTAAGAGACTCTGGGAAAACATATAGAGCAATCCGGTATCACAACAAACATGCAACATGGCTCCAGGAAGTCAAGGAAGAAGAAACAGAGAGAATAAAACAAGATTCACAGGCATCACGACAGACACAGTCAGACACCAACTAAAGAAAATGCCAAACTGGAAAGCCCCAGGTCCCGATGAAGTCCATGGATACTGGCTCAAATCACCAAGCACCCAAATGGATGACCACAGGAAGAACATCCTTAGTACAAAAAGACAAGATAAGGGAAATATAGCCAGTAACTACAGGCCTAGTCACCTGCCCTAGAGGAGACAAACACCATCCCCATCCAACCAGAGTGGCTGCAGAAGGAATGTAGTACGGGACACAGACCAGCTCCTGATAGACAAAATGGTAATGAAGAACAGTAGGAGAAGGAAAACCAACCTAAGCATGGCATGGATAGACTATAAGAAAGCCTTCGACATGATACCACACACATGGCTAATAGAATTCCTGAAAATATATGGGGCAGAGGAAAATACCATCAGCTTCCTCAAAAATACAATGCGCAACTGGAATACAATACTTACAAGCTCTGGAATAAGACTAGCAGAGGTTAATATCAGGAGAGGGATCTTCCAGGGCGACTCACTGTCCCCACTACTCTTCGTAGTAGCCATGATTCCCATGACAAAAGTACTACAGAAGATGGATGCCGGTACCAACTCAAGAAAAGAGGCAACAGAATCAACCATCTGATGTTCATGGACGACATCAAGCTGTATGGTAAGAGCATCAAGGAAATAGATACCCTAATCCAGACTGTAAGGATTGTATCTGGGGACATCAGGATGGAGTTTGGAATAGAAAAATGCGCCTTAGTCAACATACAAAAAGGCAAAGTAACAAGAACTGAAGGGATAAAGCTACCAGATGGGAGCAACATCAAACACATAGATGAGACAGGATACAATACCTGGGAATAATGGTTGGAGGAGATATAAACACCAAGAGATGAAGGACACGATCAGGAAAGAATATATGCAGAGACTCAAGGCGATACTCAAGTCAAAACTCAACGCCGGAAATATGATAAAAGCCATAAACACATGGGCAGTGCCAGTAATCAGATACAGCGCAGGAATAGTGGAAGGAATGGACGAAGGCAGAGCTCCGCAGCATAGATCAGAAAACCAGGAAACATATGACAATACACAAAGCACTACACCCAAGAGCAAATACGGACAGACTATACATAACACGAAAGGAAGGAGGGAGAGGACTTACTAAGTATAGAGGACTGCATCAACATCGAAAACAGAGCAATGGGGCAATATCTGAAAACCAGTGAAGAACGAGTGGCTAAAGAGTGCATGGGAAGAAGACTAATAAAAGCAGACAGAAGACCCAGAAATATACAGAGACAGGAGAAAGACAGAAAGAACAGAGGACTGGCACAACAAACCAATGCACGGACAATACATGAGACAGACTAAAGAACTAGCCAGCGATGACACATGGCAATGGCTACAGCAGGGGAGAGCTAAAGAAGGAAACTGAAGGAATGATAACAGCGGCACAAGATCAGGCCCTAAGAACCAGATATGTTCAAAGTACGATAGAACGGAATAAAATCAATCTCTCCCATATGTAGGAAGTGCAATACGAAAAGTGAAACCATAAACCACATAGCAAGTGAATGCCCGGCACTTGCACAGAACCAGTACAAAAGGCATGATTCAGTAGCAAAAGCCCTCCACTGGAGCCTGTGCAAGAAACATCAGCTACCTTGCAGTAATAAGTGGTACGAGCACCAACCTGAAGGAGTGATAGAAAACGATCAGGCAAAGATCCTCTGGGACTATGGTATCAGAACGGATAGGGTGATACGTGCAAAACAGACCAGACGTGACGTTGATTGACAAGGTCAAGAAGAAAGTATCACTCATTGATGTCGCAATACCATGGGACACCAGAGTTGAAGAGAAAGAGAGGGAAAAATTGGATAAGTATCAAGATCTGAAAATAGAAATAAGAAGGATATGGGATATGCCAGTGGAAATCGTACCCATAATCATAGGAGCACTAGGCACGATCACAAGATCCTTGAAAAGGAATCTAGAAAAAACTAGAGGCTGAAGTAGCTCCAGGACTCATGCAGAAGAGTGGTGGATCCTAGAAACGGCACACATAGTAAGAAGAGTGATGGACTCCTAAGGAGGCAGGATGCAACCCGGAACCCCACACTATAAATAACACCCAGTCGAATTGGAGGACTGTGATAGAGCCAAAAAAAAAAAAAAAAAAAAATAAAAAATACTAATGATAATAATGAATGTAATAATAATAATAATAATAATAATAATAATAATAGATACCCTAATCCAGACTGTAAGGATTGTATCTGGGGACATCAGGATGGAGTTTGGAATAGAAAAATGCGCCTTAGTCAACATACAAAAGGGCAAAGTAACGAGAACTGAAGGGATAAAGCTACCAGATGGAAGCAACATCAAACACATAGATGAGACAGGATACAAATACCTGGGAATAATGGAAGGAGGGGATATAAAACACCAAGAGATGAAGGACACGATCAGGAAAGAATATATGCAGAGACTCAAGGCGATACTCAAGTCAAAACTCAATGCCGGAAATATGAGAAAAGCCATAAACACATGGGCAGTGCCAGTAATCAGATACAGCGCAGGAATAGTGGAATGGACGAAGGCAGAACTCCGCAGCATAGATCAGAAAACCAGGAAACATATGACAATACACAAAGCACTACACCCAAGAGCAAATACGGACAGACTATACATAACACGAAAGAAAGGAGGGAGAGGACTACTAAGTATAGAGGACTGCGTCAACATCGAAAACAGAGCACTGGGGGTGGGCAATATCTGGAAAACCAGTGAAGACGAGTGGCTAAAGAGTGCATGGGAAGAAGACTAATAAAAGTAGACGAAGACCCAGAAATATACAGAGACAGGAGAATGACAGACAGAACAGAGGACTGGCACAATAAACCAATGCACGGACAATACATGAGACAGACTAAAGAACTAGCCAGCGATGACACATGGCAATGGCTACAGAGGGGAGAGCTAAAGAAGGAAACTGAAGGAATGATAACAGCGGCAACAAGATCAGGCCCTAAGAACCAGATATGTTCAAAGAACGATAGACGGAAATAACATCTCTCCCATATGTAGGAAGTGCAATACGAAAAATGAAACCATAAACCACATAGCAAGCGAATGCCCGGCACTTGCACAGAACCAGTACAAAAAGAGGCATGATTCAGTGGCAAAAGCCCTTCACTGGAGCCTGTGCAAGAAACATCAGCTACCTTGCAGTGATAAGTGGTACGAGCACCAACCTGAGGGAGTGATAGAAAACGATCACGCAAAGATCCTCTGGGACTATGGTATCAGAACGGATAGGGTGATACGTGCAAACAGACCAGACGTGACGTTGATTGACAAAGTCAAGAAGAAAGTATCACTCATTGATGTCGCAGTACCATGGGACACCAGAGTTGAAGAGAAAGAGAGGGAAAAATGGATAAGTATCAAGATCTGAAAATAGAAATAAGAAGGATATGGGATATGCCAGTGGAAATCGTACCCATAATCATAGGAGCACTAGGCACGATCCCAAGATCCCTGAAAAGGAATCTAGAAAAACTAGAGGCTGAAGTAGCTCCAGGACTCATGCAGAAGAGTGTGATCCTAGAAACGGCACACATAGTAAGAAGAGTGATGGACTCCTAAGGAGGCAGGATGCAACCCGGAACCCCACACTATAAATACCACCCAGTCGAATTGGAGGACTGTGATAGAGCAAAAAAAAAAAAAAAAAAAAAAAAAAAAAAAATAAAAATTTGAAAATAATAATAATAATAATAATAATAAATTAATAATAATAATTAAAATAATGATATAATAATAATAATAATAATAATAATAATAATAATAATAATAATAATAATAATAATAATAATAATATATTTTTAAAGAGAATGGTTGCTTCAGTGGAATTGATTTTATATATGCTGCTCAATTCTTATTATTTTTTCTGATGGGGGATGATATTTGCCAATAACTGGCCGATGTTCATACTCTCGATAAGGAAATGGTTTCTGGAAACATTAATTTATTCATATGGAAGTTAAACATGGTGTGTGATAGCCATTTTCAACTTCCATAAATTAATATTTCTAGAAACCATTTCCTTATATAGACTATGAACAGTTACTAGCAAATATCATCCCTGTTCAGAACAAAATAATTAGAAGAACTGAGAAGGCCATACATAAAATCAGTTCCCCTAATGCTGCCATTATCTTTAACAAAACATGATTGAGAAAGGATCTCCTACCACCTTCATGCTAATAATAATAACAACACTAATTGCTATTAAGTGATCTTTAAGAAATCTTGACTGTGGTAAAGGACTCTCTCGCAGTGGCACTAGATCGACCTTTTGAGTTCCAATGGTTTTCATTTTATTACCCAAGTTTATGCGACGTCCTGTAAGGCAATACACAGAGCTTTTGTTGTCACAGTCAACAGCGGTGCATTAATAAGCATTGCATCGCAGCGGTTTATAGTTTCACTTGTTATAAACTGCTGGCACCTGACCTAAACAGCTGAAAGGCGTTACCATTGTAAAACAGCTTTACATGGCCTGAAGCGAAATGGTGGTAGGTCAATAGTAACAGCTTTGTGTGAAGCCTTAATGGTGACCATAAATTTTCTCAATGCCCTTCCAGAACTTCTGGCCAACTGGCTATTATCATTTGATCACCAGGTTTCGTTAGGACCTTATTGATGTTCACGTTTGACGGAGGTTGCTTGCGATTATTGCCGTTGATATTCTATAACGATTCAAATTCTTTCAAACTTGTGTCGAAATTTCATTGAAATTTGGTGGCACTGAGGCTTGCTATTTGATGAAATAAACAGTATACTTTAAGATGAAATTTTATTCAATTCATTTCTCTTAACGAACAGTCAGTCCTCTTTTCCTTCTTTTGGATTTAGAAAACTAAGGTTTATTAAAAACACTCTTGACGAGTAGAGAATTGTGATACTTTAGTTAGTGCAGTAGCACTATACCGTTGGTCAACTGTCACCGGAATTAATGAACATTGTGTCTGTCCGACGCCGTCGGTAATTTTCATACCGTTCGTGTATGTAGCAACCTCATACCAAAATTTTTATAAAAAGCGGAATGATCGCATCTCAGAAATCATCCTATCCAATAGGAAGAAAGCATGTATATATATATATATATATATATATATATATATATATATATATATATATATATATATATATATATATATATATATATATATATATGACAACCGCCATCCTCCCATCTCGCCAAACGAAGAAAAGTATGCTGTAAAAAATTCTTCCTCATATCACCATTTGCCTCTCTATACTTTCAGGTTATCTATCTGTTACTCTCAAAAGGAAATATATAATCAACATGCACATAAATTTTTATGTATAACTCAAGTTGGCCGTATTTTCCATAGAGAGAGTGGGGAAGGTTGGGGGGGGGGGGGGGGGGGTTGCCTATAGTAACGTCATTATTGCGTTAGAGTATTTCGTCCG
>NC_087213.1:81788558-81809369 GCF_015104395.2 Macrobrachium nipponense | reverse complement strand
AGTATTTCGTCCGAATTGCTATCATCGAAGTTAAATTTCTCCTCATTTTCAAGAACAAACTGACTTAACTGTTTACATTTGGCTCTACATTATGCTAACGAAAATACGGCAGGTTGTGAATACGGCTCAGCCAAACTCTCACACTGCTCCGACCATTGTTTAAGCAGGTATTAAAAAAAATGACTTAAGGCAAGTGAAATGCACAGTGGTATTCAATAACAGCCATTGATTAATATTTGTGGATTTAAAGGTAAAACCTACTCTTCTGATGATTACGGTGCCATGTTTTTCTGTTTATAAAAGGAAGAGGGCCTCGTCAGAAGAACAATTATCATTGTAAATGCTAAGGAATAACTAAAACTGCATTAATGATTTTTTCTAATAAGAGCTAAAAATAAGCACCACCTTTAGATCCTTGCGCTGTGTCTCCTTTAGTGTCTGGATCTCTTTCTCTTGCCAATCAACCACTCAATCTCCATTTTCTCACTGTCTTCAACGCTCTCCGTCAGTGCACCTCATGCAGTGCACTGTAGGCATTACTTAAGGCTATTCGCAGTGTGCCTTCCGCCGGCCCCCCCCTTGTCATTCCTTTTACTGATCCTCTGTTCATATTCTTTGTTCCATCTTACTTTCCACCCTCTTCTAAGTTCCAAGGTTGGAGTAATTACACTTGAAGAAATGAATTACAATTACAATTACTTAAAAAATGTAAATTACAATTACAATTACTCTTGGAAATAGCAATTACATTACAATTACAATTACTTAACAACAAATTCAATTACAAATACAACTGATTTCGGTGCGAGAGTAAACGCTAATCATTGGCACAGGAAACAGTGCATTGAGGAGGCGAGCAAATCGAGCTAATAGGGTTATATAATTTTTTCTAGAAGTGTAGGTGATAGAAGAGCAGAAGTCATATAAAAGAGTATTTATTAGAACTAGTTAGGAAACACTTGGACTATGACCTTGAGTTCTGGTCACCTTACTATAGGATGGAGATATATTCACTTGAATCAGTACAGAGAAGGATGACCAAGAGGATTCGTTCTTACCACAGGGCGAAAGGCTTCATTCATTTGCATTCTCGTGACAGACGTGGAACGAAGGGAGTTCTGGGTGAGGTGTTTAAATGGATTGAGAGATTCAGTATAGGTGATGTGAAAAAGATACTTGAAGCGAGTAGTTCAAAGAAAACTAGAAGTCATGGTTTCAAAGCGGAAACGTTGTTTCAAAAAGGAGATAAAGCAAACCATCACTCCTAATGGAGTCTGATCCTTACAACTTGAATTTTATAATTACAATTAAAGTACAAAATATATCCTCCTCTAATTAATTAAATTACAATTACTTACTATAATTTAGTTTTCAATTACAATTACAATTATAGGAAATTCTGTAATTAGTTACATTTCAATTAAATTACAATTACTCCAACCCTGCACAGTTGATTCATAGCGCAACTGCGAGGTTTTCGTCCTGTTACACCTTTCAAAACTTTTATTGTCCATTTCCGTTTCAGTGCTGAATGACCTCACAGATCCCAGTGCTTGGCCTTCAAACCTGGTATACTTATGACTTACTATCTAGAAATCAGCATTGAGATGGTAAGACAGTACTAGCACCAAAGGACACCAAAGTGGGTAGGAGTGGGAAGGGTTTCCCTGAAGCCTGTAGTCTTAGTAACTAAATAAACTTTTAGAATTTGTCATATCTAACTTCGGTATACATATGACTACTATCTGGAAAAGAATACTGTGGGGATAAAGCATCAGTGGCACTAAAGGGGTGGGGTTGCAAACGGTGACAGAGAGAGAGAAGTGAGAGAGTAGAGGGGGTGTTAGGGAGGACAATGAGAGAGAGAGAGAGAGAGAGAGAGAGAGAGAGAGATAGAGAGTTTATTGTTGTCATTCAGTTATCCCGGGCAGTGCCGGGTTGGTCAGCTAGTAACCTATAATTCATGACTAATACTACTTAGGAAAATGCCACATTGATATAAAAATAACTATTTGTTATATATTTATGTATATTAGCCTAGTTTTATTTTACGTGGTTTCAAACGAGTATTTTCTTAACGCAATTTCTTTCCCAGTGGAATCCCTCTTGACGTGCTCACATATAGGTCCAATTACCTGGACTATGTCCAAATTGCTGTGTCTATCTCTTCCTTCCTGAGGTCAGTAATTTGTTCATTTACTCAACTGTTATTTCCTTTCTTCCTTTCCATTTTCCCTCGTCTGCTAGTTATTTTTGCAATATGCTAGACGATTTGTCATTTCTTTAGATATTTGTTTTCAATTTTCAAATTATTCCTTTTGTCATTCATTCACTTACTCCGATACTGCCTTACATATTTGATAGTTTAGTTGGCAGTCATTTCTTTAATTATTTCATTCATTGCATAGTACTTCATTCTAAAATGTGTTCCTTGTTTGTTTATTTGCTCATAGTTAACTAAATGCTTAGAATATAAACGTGAAAATTAATAGAAAAAGAGGAAATCCGTTTTAATTTCAGGAAATTAAGCGAACTAGCTGACTTAATCGGTCATTATAGTGTTTTCAACATAAGAATGTATATATCAAATGCCTGATTTTGTTTCCTACGGAAACTTATATTATTTTATTTTCTTCGTTGATAACAAGAGTAACGGGAATATATATATAATATATATATATATATATATATATATATATATATATATATATATATATATATATATATATATATATATAGTTTGTTTTTCTTTGTATGTGTGTGATATTTTCTTCACACTTTTTGGATTTACTTGTCACAAGAAAGTCCTTGATCTCAATGTAAGAATATGGAGAATTCTGTTGAACATGGCTGGATTTGAATCCACAGTCGGAGTAGCAGAAGGGGTTCATATTGATTATTTCAGGTTTTCTAGTGACAAGCTTATCCAGGAAGTGAGAAGAATTAGAAAATTTTATAGGGAATTGTGTGTGTGTGTGTGCGTGCGCGCGCGCGTGTACCTGTTACACCTTTGAAACCTTATTACCACAGTTTCTCTATTCACGAGTCGGCAGACTCGACTCCGTGATTCCAGTATTTCAATCAATCTGATTTTTAAGTTCTAACTCGGACCCTGAGAGTCCTTTTGTACCCTTAAGGTGCCCATTAAGACTTTGAGTAATTAATCTGTAAATACATTCCCTTTCAATTTGATCCTTAGAGTTTCTCTCACATTTTTTCCTTAGATCTGTAAAGGCCCTCAGCCATAGAGTATATTTATGATGCCGACCCCGCTCA
Organism: Macrobrachium nipponense; assembly: GCF_015104395.2. Lineage (NCBI taxonomy): Eukaryota > Metazoa > Arthropoda > Malacostraca > Decapoda > Palaemonidae > Macrobrachium > Macrobrachium nipponense. The sequence goes on along the minus strand of NC_087213.1, from coordinate 81,806,093 downwards.
TGCCTTTCCTAAACCCCAGTCAATGTGTTAACTGATGTGCAACGTGCAACCCACATAGAGGTCCAGATTTATAAAAGTGGCGACCTTGCGAAGAATTTCTTGCGTAAACCCTTGAAGTATTGATTCTCAAGAATTAGCAACAGCTAGCATTGATTTCCTGAGAAAAAAGGGACCTGAATTCCAGCGCCATTAAACCCACGTGAGCAAAGGAGAGGGTCAAACCCCCACACTAGGTAAGATATTCGCTATTCAAGTTCCTAGGCATTTATTGTTTGGGGTAAAACCAAAATTCTGACTGCTACCTTTTCAGATTAAAGATAGGAAATGTATGATTGCACTGCATGTTAGCATCAGGCGAGGTAGGGAGTAATTAATCAAAGAGTGTGAGTGCCATACTTTCTGTACAATGTATCGTATGGTAGAAACGTTTCTCTCTCTCTCTCTCTCTCTCTCTCTCTCTCTCTCTCTCTATGCCTACCGCGTGGTTGACCCGTAGGAAGAAGTAGGAAGAAATAAGCAAAACACGCATTAACGCTATTCTTCGGAAAGGATTACATCGAACGAGCAGTAGAAAGAAACCCCCCCCCCCCCCCCCATATATTTTTTTTCTTTCTGTTGAAGAGTATTGCTTTAAAATAGCTACTATAAAATTCAGGGCCTCTGTAACACGGTTTTTCGGATTTTGCTCCTTATCAAAGCATCGGATGTAGCTGAAAGTTGACATATGTATATTTTACAACTGCACACAAATTTTGTCAGCATTATCAATAACCTAAACCCGATAGTTTTAATTTTTATAGAGTAAAAATGATCTAGCTGACGCCATGGCCAATAGTGGCGAGCCAAAAGTCAAAAAACATTCATTACGTAAGCAAGGTAAACATCGTTTTACGAAATGTTGCCCCGCCCATCCACCAGACAGAAACCCATTCACCTTATTCCATCGGCGCTGACAGGATTTGGAATTGTCCCCGTGGTTGCAAAACTGCATTTGTCTTACGACTTGCAACTTTATACAGTCAAGAGAAAGCCCGTGGCCATACTTACTATAGCCTGAATAGGTAATTAGTCAGTTGCTAATTTAAATCCAATGTTTATGGTCTGATTTGTATTTAGCGTAACGTGATTATAATACTTGTAATGTCATTCAGGATTTTGAACATTTCAATTAACCGTTCACTATGCCACCAAGAGAGAGAGAGAAAGAGAGATTGTATGTAAACAGGCTTTATAGAACAATTTTGGTTAAAATAAGATTTTTATCCAAAGTAAATAAAAGCTTATATGTGCTAAAATCTCCAGCAGACCAGCGGATCATCCGATATAATTTTTTTCTTCTTCTTTAGTCTGTACGACCATGTTGGATATAAAGATTTATGAATGGCGGAACGATACATAGATGTGGGTGGGGTATCTGTGCTAGCGTAGTAATACTACTGTAGCAGTAGTGCCGCAAAATTAGTAATAGCAGCAATATACATGAATTAAACGTTTAGGCCAACTGCTGGGATCCCTGAGGATCATTTGGCACTTCTTACAACTACTCGAGAAATGAGTTTTTATAGCCAGAAGTTAGATTTTCTAATACAACAATGTCCATGATAGCCTTCAGTGTTATCCTGAATTAAAACGAGGCCAAAGTGGGTGGAGCATCATGAAGTCATCATTCTGAGGATAATTATTGGTGAAGGTTTAAAGCCAAAATACGGTACCGTCTTTTTTTTTTTTTTTTTTTTTTTTTTTTTTTTTTTTTAGTAAATAGGTAGATAGCCGATATTAAATCAAGCTTGTCTACTATATCTTTGAAAATTACCAACTATTCCCTACATCTTGTCAATCTGATTGTGACCTATAAAGTAGATTATAATTTCTTAGGACGCTTATTTTGGGAGTTAGACTAATAATCGAAGTGTTTTTGTATTTATTAACATATTTTGTTGGTTTGTTCATTATGACAATTATCAGTGGAGAGGATTCAGAGTTCATAAAGGTGTACTGCTTTGCTTGTATTTAAATTTTTGTCATTGTTACCAGAGGTATAGCCTTCGTTACGTATAGCCAATCATCCATCGAGAAAGAGGGAAGAAATGCTGTCATAAGTTACGTAACGAGTGCGTTCGAAACCTTATCTCTGAGTAAGTTGGCCCGTCTTCAAAAGAAGTCACTTTTACATTATAAGCACCAAATTTATTCAACCTACGTAATGCAGAATACAGTCAAAATTTATGTGTAGATATAATGTGTATTCTGAATAAGCGTTATATCTATGAAATGCATAGATAAAAAGTTATTGCCAAAAAACCGTGTTACAGAAGCCCTGAATCTCATAGTAGTTAACATTACCCAAGAATGCCTATTCCTATGTAAGCCTATGAATAGAGGAAGAGGTTTAAGAGGGTTGAACTTGACTTAAGTAATAAAAATAAGCGATAGAACTTTACAACAGTGAGGTAGAGGAAGAACAAGGGAAAAGCAAATTGTTTGTTTTGATTCAAAGTCATTGAACCTCTTCATGTCTTCCACATAGGACCGGGTAGGGCCGGCAGTCAGCGATAAGTTAGCACGGACTACAAAGGGTAGAATTTGTACGTTGACGTAAATGTTGTTCTTTCCTACATAGAAGGGTTAATGAAATAAGACGAGGAAACAAAGGGAAATGTGCTTAAGCAGTGTGGAGAATAGTGCCTTGTGATTCAAGTACTGCTTATCGCATCTATTTTGTGTTATTATTACTGGTTGGTAAAAGAAATTTTTGTAGAGAACCCGACAGGCTTCCCAATATCCTTATTTTTAATATTGCCTGAATGCGAGCCCAATATTCTGGCTGGCGGACAGCTGAGCAAACCCATTCCAACTAGCGTTGAGAGATATATTCCTTACAAAGTCAATGGAATTGAAATAATTATTTTTGCATCTTTGTAGCGCCATATTTTATACCTTATTTGGGTCTCATATATGCACATATTCCCACTGTTCGTGGAGAAGGTGTGCCGGTCCGTACATATTTTGTTTTTGGAGATGAGTGCTCCCGCTCTTGTGGACTCCATATACAATGTAACAATTATTCTTAAGTCTCAAGACGAACAATTCTGCATTTTGTATGCATAGCTTGTCACAGTTTGATTGCCTACTTTGTGTTTTACAGTCCGTTTGGCCAAGAATTTTTTTTCTTCTTCCTTTACGCCCTATTGATAAATAAATTCGCAGTATTTGTATATGCTCATCCCATTACAATCTACTGACTGCTTTTTATTTTTCAGTCCGTTTGACTGATTGTATTTTGATAGTTCGGGCGGCCAGTGCGTTACGCCCTCGGGACGAATAGTTACATTCTGTAGACTGCCATTCCATGGAAATCATTTAGTGCAGTGTTTATAACTGTGTCCTCCACCCTTGGCTGAGCTTGAAATCCCCTTCAGTTGAATTCAAGGCACAGTCCTCGTGACAGCACACGCCAATGTCCTACCGACGATCCTTCACGTATTTCGTGAAATTATTCTCGTAGTCTTCGTAACGGTGTCCTACGCCCTGGGCGTGAATTTCCACCTTCGGTGGAATTCGCGGCGCATTCATCATGGCAGCACATCCCAACGTCTTCCGTGACATTCACTCCCCACTCTGGTCTCCGGGAATCCAATCACTGTGTGTGTGTGTGTGTGTGTACCTGTTACACCTTTGAAACCTTATTACCACAGTTTCTCTGTTCACGAGTCGGCAGACTCGACTCCGTGATCTAGTATTTCAATCAACCTGATTTATAATCCTTGTAATAGGTCATCTTATGTCCTAGAGACAATTTATTTCACCTTAGTGGCATATAAGTCGGTGTTATTCCTGTCCACTAGAAATGCCACTCCAGGCATAGCGCCTGGCCATTCCAGAGACTATGGCTAACATATTTCAAGGCCTGGTGCCTGCCATTTTAACCTCTTGGTCCCCATTCCTAGTCCCCCGGGGACTGCATTCCCAGGGGCCTAGTGCCTGTATTTACTCTTAGCAATTCCCGCCGGTGCATTTGCAACTCCCATCCCCACAAGATGGTCAACAATGCCGTACTAGAGGAAATCAAAGCTTTCACTTAAGGCGCAAGACTCAAGGGCCAAGAATTGGCTAACTGGGTTGCTGAGGAGAGGGAAAAGGAACATGCGGAGAAGGAGAGAGAAAGGGAGAAATAGCCAAAAGAGAAGAAAGAGAATTTCAAGAAAGTAGGGAAGCAGCAGAAAGGGAAGAAAAGGCCGCAGAGAGGGTCCACCAACTGGCTGGCTATGGCCAACGCTGTCACCCAGTCCCTACATCCTGGGCTCCACACTCCATACTCAGTAAGGGTAAGGCCATACCAGGCGCGGCAAGCATTGACGTACAGGCACGATTGACTTGGGCGACACATGGTTACACCATAAACGCCACCATCCCACGCATCACTCTCAGCAGTCAAAGCTATCCTTCTGTGCAAGCATGTCATTATCGTGTTTTAGTAGGAAATTGCTTTTAATCGAAAACCTAAGTGTTAAACTTGATGGTAGAGGTGAATTTTACAATTTACATTGCCAGTCTCGCTTATATGAAGACAAACTTTATGACTATTTACGTATAACCCAATGATCTTTTGATTCTTTGCTTGCAGTACTATGTCATTATAGCTGATGAAGGTTACCCCTTGTTGCCTTACCTTATGAGACCATTTCCTCAAAGGAACTTGGATGACCAAACTAGAATATTTAATTACCATCTATCAAGAGCCCGCAGACCTGTAGAATGTAGTTTTGGTGTACTAACAAATAAATGGAGGTTATTATCTAAACAGATTGAGACATATGTTACCACCGCAGTAATGATTGTTAAAGCAGTATGCATATTACAAAATCATTTTTTAGATAAGGATGGGCCAAACTCAGGTTTCTCACATGCCACTGAAGATATGGTACAAAGTGCAGTAGCATGTATAAAACCTCAAGGCTACCTCACGAAGCTGGGAAGATAACCTGACAAAATCTAAAAGATGGAATAGGGACATTTCAAATGAAAAACCTTCATTGATATGTTTTAACTATATTTCATGCAAATACTATTTAATTCTGAAAGTATAAGGGACAATGAAATTTTATGAACTTTATGTCATATTTGCAGCAATTATATAGATATATTTGTGTGTACACGAAAAAGGCACACACACCATTTTAACTTACCATCTATAAGCAGTTGATTGCTTATATCTTCCCAATGCTTTTTTTAACAAGAAATACCTACCCAATTAATTCTTCTGTAGCCATTTTGTCCAATCATGGCCGACTAAACATGTGACACTTTGACAACTGATGGAAAATGGTGTCACTGGTGTGGTCTTGGGTGAAGACGTCAGGAACTGCCAGCATATTTTAAAACATATTACATCGCTTGGTGGCAACTGCAGAGGGTTGAGTCTTCCCACCCATCTGGTGTGGCCACTCACATAAGATACGTTACATTTCAAATTGCCGCAGGAACCTCTTCCCTGCAACCTCCACGTTCACTGCATCCGGTGTGGCCAAGCTGTGGACCAAGGCCGAGCCAGAGGCCTGGCTTGACCAGATAGGAAAGGTGCTGGATAACTTCAAGCCTTCCCCCGCCGAAGTAGCCCTCATTTTGGGAAAATACTTAGAAGGCAAGGGTGCTACCGATTTCCAAACATTCCCCGCCGACATGCAAGAGAACCTCGTTTGCGTGAGGGAGGCCATTGTCAAGGCCTTCGAAATTACCCCCGACAGGTGGAGAAAGAAATGAAGAGCATGCTGAAGGAGTCCGGTCAGACTTGGTTGGAATGGCTGGCGAAGAAGACACCTGTCCTGCAGAGGTGGACGAGGGCTTATGACGCCATATCTACAGAAGAGATCCTCAAACTTTTCCAGCTGGAGGATTTCCTGCCCTATGCTCACCCACGAGCTTGCTAGCTATTTGGTGGACAAAGATCCTAAGACGATTGTGGAATGCTGTAAGTGGGTGGATGTCTGGGACAACCACCACTTACTGTAGAGTTCCCTAAATAAGAAATCAGTCTGGTTGCTCCCCGTTTTGCCCACTCTCAGCCAACACAGCCAAAATAATCTGCAGCAGAAGCCCATGTGTGAGATGGAATTACATACTCACTTAGTTATTATGATTAGTTCGTATTTCAGTTTGTTAAAATCATTATGAAAAGTTTATTAGCTAATTTTTAAAGAATACATATGCCTGGACCAAGTAATATTTATAATCATTCAATCTAATATTAGAGTATTACCTTTTGAGGTATCATTGTTCACCTGTAATTTAAGGGACTTTCTCAAGAGAAGATTAAGCAATTGCCTTTTAGTAAGACCTCCTTGCATTGTGTCCAAAGGCAAATTATGTATAACCAGTAGCTGTGAGCCAATAAAATGTAGGTGTTGGTTCTATTTTGCTATTGCAACCTGTCTACGGTTGAAATGACTTAAGTTGGGGAGGTATTATATATTTCCCCATTTTGTCAACAAAGTAAGATTTTGCCATATGGGTACTCATTGAACTCTTATTTTCTTCCCCGTGAATCTGCTTCATACCTCTGCCTTGTCCCTCTGTCTGCCGTGTGCTCTGTTCCAGAAAGCCAACCACCACAAATTAATCAAGCAGCTAACGTAGCACGCCAAAACCCGAAGATTAATCCAGTTGCCGCTGGAGGGCAAAACAAAGGTCATATAAGGGGTTGCGAACAGAAGTGCTGCCTCAGGCGTACTCCGGCCAGATGCCGAGTAGAAGCGTTTAGCATACGGCTCCTACCTCCCTTCACCCTTGGCTTCTCAACGTCACACTGCTGCAGTATTACTTGAATCCAACATCATCCATAGGGCCTTGACCAGTCCCAGCAGCGCCCTAGAAGTGAAGACTAGCTTTCAGAAAGGGTACAGTACTAGAACAGTGTGGCTGTAAGTTTTATTCTTTTTTTTTTTTCATCTCCGTTTCATATGCGAGCTGTCCATGTCCATATGTTCCCCCAAGGCCACGTGCCCCTTGGTCTTACAAGTTAGCTTTGCTTTAAACGCTGTGGTTCCCTTCCACATAAATCACTGTTGGCTTATTGCTTGAATGAGATCAATTCTAGGGGAGATAATGTACGTTTGGTGTCTGTGTATTACTCCCTCCCAGTAGCTTTCTGTGGAGTAAATCAGTCACTTCTTTGCCCTTTGAGGGAATTGGGAATGTAGTCACATATATATGATAAATCGGAAGGTTAAGCGACCTCACCACACTTTGATCACTTGTTTTGTGTGACGCATGTGTATTTATACCTTCACACCTCGTTCCAGGTATCAATCTCAAGTCCATTCTTGGCTGTGGAGAGGTGGCATTCTCATTTCTTAGACGTCTGAGCTCCTATTCACGCTCTAAGTCTGTTCACGAGTCGGCAGACCCGAACACGTGACTCCAGTATTTCAATCAATCTGATTTATTAGTCATAATTAAGATCTAAAAGACCTTTTGCATCCTAAAGGTGCCCATTTACAACGTTGAGTAATTCAATTATAAATACATTCCCTTTAAATTTGATCCTTAGAGTTTCTCTCATATTTTCCCTTACATCTGTAACGGCCCTCAGTCGTAGAGATTATCTATGATCTCGACCTTGCTCAGGCCTTTCCTAAACCCCAGTCATCGTGTTATCCGATGTGCAACCCACATAGTGGTGCAGATTTATACTATTATATATATATATATATATATATATATATATATATATATATATATATATATATATATATATATATATATATATATATATATATATATATACAGCGTGAAGGTGGACTATTGGAAACGTTGCAATTCATTTCAATTCTTTATTTCCTACGTTTTGTAATATCATTATTACATCTTCAGGGAATCTGTTAAACAATAAATAAAATTACTTTAAAATTACTTAAAAATTACTTTTAAAATTACTCTAAAATTCAACATTTATAAATTACAACACAATTAAAAAAACATACAGATAGGAAAAAAAAATAAAAATAAAAAGACCAAAGACCGCTAACCAACCTTATGCCGAGAAGGCAAGAGACAGAATGAAAAAACATAAATAAAAGTTAGCTCAAGTACAGTTGTGTGGAGGAGGTCTGGATATTTAACTGCGGAACCAGTTGTTTAATAAATAATGACTCTAGGATAGGCAGTTCATTTGCATTGTTAGCTTGGCCTATGACTCGGAAATGGCTTCTTTCAATATATATTTTACAATTTTTTGAATGGTTTCTTATATTAGAATGTTCGGGATTGGAGAGCCTACAGCCAGTACGGAAACTTAATCCCCGATGAGAGTCGATTCTGACCCGCAGTAACCTCCTCGTGGATCCGACATATGTTCCAGAGTTACACTTAGGGCAAGTACACGTTGGAGGTCAAGAGAGGGTCCAATCGATCTTTATATCTGAAAAGGGAACCGATTGTTAGCGGGTTTATCGGAATTAATTTTAGATTAATGGCACCATAATGTTTGTGAATAATTTGTGCAAACTTTTTCCGTAAGGAGTCATCATGTAAAAACGGGAATTTGGCATAAAAAGCTAATTTTGGTACTGTACATGGTTTGGCGACATTAGCGAATTGATTGTTAAGAAACAGACGGAGCTTTTTATAAAACAAAGTCTGTGGGAAGCAATTATCCGTAAAATATCCAGAAAGGAAACTAATTTCTTGGTGGAAGGATTGCCAGTTCAATGTAATAAAAAATGCCCTGTGGAGGAGAGTAAAAATAAAGTTTAGTTTAAAATCATAAAAACAAGAACTATAGTAATTGGATCCTAGACCAGTAAAAGTTTTCTTTCTAAAAACAGGTGTATTAAAAGAGCCATTATCCCTAGTGACAATAACGTTTAAGAAAGGCAATTGATCGTTCACCTCCTTTTCCACGGTAAAATTAATGTTACTATGTTTAGTATTAACATATGCTAAAAAGGAGTCAATATCACAGTCATTTTTAAATAAGGCGAAGGTGTCATCAATATACCTACCATAAAAGAGTGGATGGAACCTGAGTGGGCAGTCATCTAACATGCGTTCTTCTAGCGAGCACATGAAGATGTTGGCAAAAGTGGGACCCAAGGGAGAGCCCATGGCTACACCGTCTGTTTGCTTATAAAATTTGCCGTCAAAAACAAAGGCAGTGTCCCGCACTGCTAGTTCTAAAAGAGTTTTAAAAAACGAACGATTGAAATTGTTAAAAACAGAATCTGGCTCAGGAAAAAGTTTGTTTAAGATAATATCGATAGTTTCTTCCACAGGGACATTAGTAAATAGAGATTCAACGTCTAAACTGGCCATTTTCAAATCAGCGTCCTGTAATAAAACTTTATCCTTAAAAGAGTAAGAGTTACTGAAAGTAAAATCATTTTTGGTCAGCGGTTCTAAAAAAAGGTACCAAATATTTAGCTAGCTTATAATTAGGTGTATTATATGATGCCAAAATTGGTCTCATTGGTGTATTAGGCTTATTTATTTTTGGGAGACCATATAAAACTCCAAAGGATGATCCAGTGACAAACAAGTCCTGGTATGTGTTATCATCTATGATTTTCTCTTTCTTTAGAAGACGTAAAAATCTGTTTATTTTGTCCTCAGTTACTGTGATACTTTCAGTGAACTTACCTTGGTCTCTTAAGATAGTCAACATTTTTTCTTTATAGTCGTTGCATCTAATAAAACAGTTCCTTTCCCTTTGCCGAGTCTGGTAATAACTAGATCCTTTCTACTTGCCAGCTGTTTAAGGATGTGATGATCTTCCTTTTTAAAGAATGGAGTCCAGCGTGTTTTCAATTTTCTAAATGCACCCTGGGACAGTTCGAAGAGTTGTTTCTGAAGGTCGCTTTTGTTTACGTTAAACGGTAATGCTTTCAGCATGTGGAAAATCGACTCTATTGGGAGAAAAACTTGATATAATTAGGTCTGAAATTAGGTAGGCAAAACTCTCGGGTTGGAGTTTTGGTTTACAATCCTTGCCACAGAAGAAAAGAAAGTAATAGACCAAATGCATCTGAAACAGACATACCCCTCATGAAAAAATACCACTTTTTTTCAGAGTTCATTTTAAGCTAAATGTATCTTAATCCTACCTTGCCAGTAAAATACAAATTCATAAGTGCCCTGTGGAATTGCCATCAAAATATTTCACTACTTATCCATAAAATTTTTTTTGTAGTTATGGGCACAACTTTTGAGATCAAGAACTAATTCATCGACGAGAGAAAACAAACCTATCACCATCCGCGCACGAGTATCAGCAGATTAAATGCTTCTGTGACAAAACTATCCCCCTCATGAAGAAATTACTCACAACGAAAATAGCAAATTTCTTTTTAGTGTTCATCTTAAGAGGAGCGGCGACTGCCGATTTTCGAAGAAATATCGATTTTTAGTTAATAATGGATTTAACTCTCATGTCTAAATAAACGATGTCCTGAAGTATTATTGCAAAAAGAAAAAAAATTAGGATGGGTTATTTTACATATTTGTTCACCGCATCTACTGGCCTGTGAGTGGCATTGAGTGTATAATTGCCGCAAAATGTCTATATAACTTTTTTAGGTGGAAGTGAGAAATGTACCTGTCTCCTATTAGAATACACACCATCTACGATAAAGACTGGCTCTTTAAAAAAATATCATATCAAGCAAATATGTGTCTATCTCGATATCGCCTCGTGATATCGCCCATTTAGCGACAAATTGTTGCCCAATGTCTTTATGACTGCTAATTTCAGATAGTAGAAAGTTGAGAAATATTCTTTTGTGGCCCACTAAAATTACCAATTTTCTACAATAAGGACTAGTACGTTCTCTAAAACGTCACCGTTGTATCACATGTGTAAATTCCAACAAGTATACATGTTTTGTATTTCTTTACATATTTTTACCATCATTATAAGTGTAAGTAACAGTATATTACACCGTCATCTTTACCCATAAACCATCGCGATTTTTGTGTGTTTTTTGGTCAGGCGAAACTGTTGTATTGTGTGACGCATTTGTGACATTTCCTTATCCGATTTTCGTCGCTTCTGGTGGCATTATTAAGTAGTATTTACAAATGCCAGGAATCAAGAGAAGTGTCATCCGTCTGAGGGAGAAATGTGAACGATTGCCTGCCGGAAGAGAAGGAACCAAACATACCCCAGGAGCGTTAGTAAAAATATAAGGATTTAGTGAAATTATTAAATAAAAGTTGAAACTTGGCGCATATGTAGAGATTTGTGACTTTAACAACATATCAAAAGTCCCATGGCCTCCCATGCTTGCGTTAGCCGCCATATTGGAAAATGGTGGCTATATAGGAATTTTCTTAAAATTCAAATATCTCATAAAATAATAGTTTTGTAAAGAAATACCACTCAATAAGAGTTGTTCAGAACTTATTGTTTTATAACACTTACTAGGTCATTTTACAAAAGTATGTAAATTTATAAGGAAATAAAGCAAAAATGTTGAATAAATGTATCGAAACAAAAGTTGTTGGACAAACTTTCCCCTTTCGAAATATATATACAATTTTATGCATAGTTTAAAAAATAAGGAATTTATAAAGGGAAAATAGGCAGAAACCGAAAGGGTCACACACAAAATCCAACAGTATTTATTTGTAACAAAATAATAGGCTTGAATTGCGAACATCCTGCTAAATTACTGAACAACAATTTATTTATATACATCATTATGTTCTTCTTAATACTGATATTGGAAATTACAGTGAAAGGAGCTTAGGCAAATTACCCTTTTTTCAGAACCAAATAGGGTGCCTGAAAAACATGATCTTTATAATATTGAACTATGTCGGACAAATCTTTTGTGTAGAAATTACATAACGTATTTTAATACATATATATATGTGTCTGGGTGTGTGTGTATTGAGCAGACTCGGGTTTCGAGATGTGCTTGCGCGGAATGATTTGCTACAAAAAGATAAAGAGAGAAAGCGTCATATTTATGTATAATATATATATATATATATATATATATATATATATATATATATATATATATATATATATTATATGTATATGTATATATGTATAACTGAATCACGAAAGTTAGGAACGTGATAAATCCATAAATAAAGATAAATGCCACAAAGGAAAAATAAACGAAGGAGGTCTGCAAGATCTTTCGACTTTCGACTTTAAAAGTCCTTTACTGAGCAGATACTGACATCAATACGAGTAAAGACAATACAAGAAGGTTCGTTTAACTGACAGATAGGGATTATAAAGGGATTAGTACCTAGAATCCGACACACCTGGAAGATAAGAAACCTTCCCAAACAAGCATAAACAATGGGTGCAATTAAAGGTTTAAGACAATCATCTCAGATACAATTTCCAGACAATTAAAGGATTATAGGTGACAGCTATTCGGAACTTGGTAAACAAAACCATATTCACAAAACATGACAGACATACATTACAACAAAATTTAATAACTCTAAGGCAACTGATTTTTATGTAAGTCAGTAATTATATCTTTGAGGTCATTCTTAAACATGTTACAGATACAAGGGTCTAAATGAAAAAGGCCACGACTAACATTGAAATTACAATGAAAAGTAAGTTGTATTAAAGTAGATTCTAAAAGATTTCGTGATAAGACATCTCTTGACCATGCAATTACTGAACTATCAATCCAATTAATTCGGTGGTTGTTTTCACTTAAATGAATGAATAATGCATTAGATTTTTGCCCAGTTTTTACAGAGTATTTATGCTGGCTTAGCCTTACTTCTAAGCCTTTGCTGGACTGTCCGAGATAGAATGAGGGACAATCCATACATGGAATTTTATATATTATGTTGTTGCTTTCTCTGGGACCATTTTTTATTAACATTCTTTTTAGTGTGTTATTATAAAAAAAAACAAGGTTGACATTAAAAGCTTTTGACAATGGTTTAATGGTTTCAAATCCGTTAAAATAAGGCAAACTGAGAATGTTCTTAGAATTTTCTTTCTGTGTGTTATTTACAGTATAAAACTTTTTTGGGGCTTTATTATAACAAATGTTTAATATATGTGAAGGAAAGCATAAATCTTTCCCTATTTTTCTTATGTATTCAATTTCTTGATCCAAATATTGTGGACTGACAATACATAGAGAACCATTTCAATGTAAATTCAGCATTTATAGGAAACCGACTAACAACTTCTCAGGCCACCATCTTAATATAAAAATATCAATTTTTTCCTCTTGTTTTTACGAGCATTGCGAATTGTCAGTCCACAATATTTGGATCAAGAAATTGAATACATAAGAAAAATAGGGAGAGATTTATGCTATCTTTCACATATATTAGACATTTGTTATAATAAAGCCCCAAAAAAGTTTTATACTGTAAATAACACACAGAAAGAAAAATTCTAAGAACATTCTCAGTTTGCCTTATTTTAACGGATTTGAAACCATTAAACCATTGTTAAAAGCTTTTAATGTCAACCTTGTTTTTTCCTATAATAACACACTAAAAAGAATGTTAATAAAAAATGGTCCCAGAGAAAGCAACAACATAATATATAAAATTCCATGTATTGATTGTCCCTCATTCTATCTCGGACAGTCCAGCAAAGGCTTAGAAGTAAGGCTAAGCCAGCATAAATACTCTGTAAAAACTGGGCAAAATCTAATGCATTATTCATTCATTTAAGTGAAAACAACCACCGAATTAATTGGATTGATAGTTCAGTAATTGCATGGTCAAGAGATGTCTTATCACGAAATCTTTTAGAATCTACTTTAATACAACTTACTTTTCATTGTAATTTCAATGTTAGTCATGGCCTTTTTCATTTAGACCCTTGTATCTGTAACATGTTTAAGAATGACCTCAAAGATATAATTACTGACTTAAATAAAAATCAGTTGCCTTAGAGTTATTAAATTTTGTTGTAATGTATGTCTGTCATGTTTTGTGAATATGGTTTTGTTTACCAAGTTCCGAATAGCTGTCACCTATAATCCTTTAATTGTCTGGAAATTGTATCTGAGATGATTGTCTTACCTTTAATTGCACCCATTGTTTATGCTTGTTTGGGAAGGTTTCTTATCTTCCAGGTGTGTCGGATTCTAGGTACTAATCCCTTTATAATCCCTATCTGTCAGTTATACGAACCTTCTTGTATTGTCTTTTCTCGTATTGATGTCAGTATCTGCTCAGTAAAGGACTTTTAAAGTCGAAAGTCGAAAGATCTTGCAGACCTCCTTCGTTTATTTTTCCTTCATGGCATTTATCTTTATATATATATATATATATATATATATATATATATATATATATATATATATATATATATATATATATAATATACTATATATATGTATAATTTTCAACTCTTTATGTCATTAAATTGTATTTTTTATATCTGCTTGGGTAATAAAAGTCCTGTATGATTTGGTAACTAGAATGTGGTTTGGAAACGGGAATATTGTAAGGACCTTAGCATTTTCACCCGCCCCTTATGTCATTGAATTGAGTCATACTTATGTAATAAAATTCCATATATATATATATATATATATATATATTATATATATATATATATATATATATACAGTGGTACCTCGACATACGAAAGGCTCAACTTACGAAAAACTCGAGATACGAAAGCAAATATGAACAATTTTACAGCTCTACATACGAAAAGTTTTCAAGATACGAAAGGTTGTTGCTGTAAAGTCCCGAGATTCGTCCGGACCACCGAGAACAATCTTAAAACTCCCACGCCGCCAGCTGAGTAAACTCGCCACAATCCTCCCGCTCTCCCATTGGTTTCTGATGCTAGTCACCCCATAAGATCCTGCTCTCCTATTGGTCAGCATCTACCCCTTGTGCTTTAAGTATTATTCTATTGGTAAAAGGAAGCTGTAAATTGAAAAACTTATTAATGTAACAAATTTAATAAAAAAAAAAAAACATTAGGTAAAGATAGAATAAAGAATAGAAATGAATGGTTATGATACTGTTTGGTAGTTTCAGTAGTTGAAGAGAGATAATGAAAATTTATGGCTTACTGTGTAAAGTGATTGCTTGGCGATCGTTCGATACTCATAAGTGCTGGATGTAAACAGAAGTTTGGAAGCTTTTTTGTTTGTTTGTTTATTATAGTTAATGGTTACTTAATAATTATTTGAAATGAGTGCATGCAATACATTTAATAAAAAAAATTGTGAATTAGATATCATAAATATAAAATAAAATTAGATATCATAAAATATAAAATAAATCAGACTGCCAACAAATACGTATTTTTTAGAATTCTTCTTCTGTTTTAATATTACGTTACTGTTACGGTGTCGAAATATCCTGGGCAAAGGTCGACACAATGTTACGGCCTCTGAGGGAGGTCCGCTTCAGGTTCGATATGAAATAATAATAAAAAAAAATATTTCAACACCAACAGTTGAAACTGGGGATATGAACATAGAAAGAAACACTAACACAGCAAAGGTTTATTTACAAGCTTAATAACAAAGGTAAATGCAGAATGGTATCTCCTATTTACATAAAAAGATAGAATCTTACACTGCATGTACTGGGGGAATAGTGAGGCAATTAAAATACTTGCTAGTCAATTTGGTAATCCAAAGCGATGGCTTCGCAAAAGGAAAACGATGATTGCAGACGTCCTCTTGACTCCGTATTGCAGAAACTAGTCTACTTGTAAGGCAGGAACTCCCCAAAACCTGTAGCAGGACCTTTCCTTCTCTGAAGTCTGCTTGATGTCGCGATAACACGGTAGTCCACTCCTGAAGACGATTAGACCAAAGGAATACGGCCGTAATCCGTCGACAATAGGCACCATCCTTAAACAGAAGGATGCCATCAAAACAACTACACCGTCGAAGGGCATCACTATTTTGTCCAGCAAGAGGAGCCACGTGCACGACGAGATGGAACGGCTGCTCCTCGTCTGGATAAAAGACAAAGAAATCGCTGGCGATACAGTAACGGAGACGGCAATCGCTCACAAGGCCAGTGCTATTTCGGCGATTTGATTGCGCAGGCGGAAGACCGACGGAGGAGGGAGGAACTTTAACGCCAACCCCAGAGTTCAAGGCTTCGCATGGCTGGTTCGAGAAATTCCGTAAACGGAACTGGCATCCATTTGGTGGTGCGTCATGGGGAGGCTGCCAGCTCGGACACGAAAGCGCCGAAGCCTTTAAAAAGACGTCGACGAGATGATGACCAAGGAAGGCTACAGTTCTCAGCAAGTCTTCAACTGTGATGAGACTGGCCTTTTTTGGAAAAAAATGCCTTGTCGGACGTACATCACGGAGGAAAAGAAGAAGCTACCCGGGCATAAGCCTATGAAAGACAGGCTTACGCTCGCACTTTGTTCGCACGCCAGTTGGATTGCAAGGTGAAGCCCCTACTGGTGTAAATCACTCCGAGACTCCTCGAGCCTTCAAGGCCCACAAAGTGTGAAGGAGAAGCTTCCAGTGATGTGGAGGGCTAATGCAAAAGCCTGGGTAATGAGGCTTTTGTTCACCGAGTGGGTAAATCTGTGTTTTGGCCCGACTGTGAAGAATTTTTTGCAAGAGAAGCGCCTCCCATTGAAATGTCTGCTGGTGTTGGACAATGCCCCTCCCCACCCTCCTGGCCTCGAGGGAAGATATCCTAGCGGAGTATTCCTTCATTAAGATTCTTTTTCTTCCGCCCAACACCACCCCTCTCCTCCAGCCCATGGACCAGCAAGTGATAGCGAACTTTGAGAAGCTGTACACGAAACATCTTTTCAAAAGATGTTTCGACATCACCGATAACACAAACCTCACCTTGCATGAATTTTGGAAGGAGCATTTCGACATCGTCATTTGCATCCGACTCATCGACCAAGCTTGACAGGAGGTTTCGAGGCAAACCTTGAATTCCTCGTGGAGGAAACTCTGGCCTGATGCCATATCCGCCCGAGACTTCAGAGGGATTCGACGTGGGCGAAAGCTGGTGCTGCTGAGTCAGAAACAGTTGACGATCCCGAAACTGTTTCCCAACCAGATCTTGACGATCGTTGCACTCGGGCAAGTCCACGGGGCTGGTCGTCGACGAGGACGACATCAACGACCTTCTCGAGGAGCACCAAGAGGAGCTTACGAAGGATGACTGAAGGAGTTGGAGGCCATGCAACATAACATCATTCAAGAGGAGTTCTCTAGGCAGCGGCGATGAAGAGGAGGAGGAGCCTATGACAACGGCAGAAATTAAGGATGTCTTAGCCGCTTTTCATAAAGTGCAATCGTTTATCAAAAAAAAGACACCCCAAAAACCCAAAAAGGCTCACACAGGTCGTATGCTTGCGCAGTTCGATGACGTTTGCCTGAGTCGTTTCAGGAAAATTGTGAAAAGTAGGCAGAAGCAATCTTCCTTGGATTGTTATTTTTTAAAGAGGCCTTCAGCATTAGCAGGAGTAAGCAAAAAAGAAGAACCAAGTGATAAAAAACAGAAAGTTGAAAGCAAAAAAGGAAGAACCAAGTGATGAAAAACAGAAAGTTGAAAGCAAAAAGGAAAAACCAAGTG
>NC_087213.1:81773558-81781058 GCF_015104395.2 Macrobrachium nipponense | reverse complement strand
TTAAGTATCAATTCGTCATTGTGTATTTTAGTTATACGTACCTTGTTTATGGTTGTCTTGGACGTACTTAACTTTGATGAATCGTTTGGTACTTGCCTTCGGTACTTACGTTAGTCCTGTTGTTTGTGTTCTTCTCTTGATGATAAATCTCCTGTAAGACTGCTGTTTGGTGACTCATCTCTCGTACCTCATATATGCTACTTGTATATATTATTATCTTTTTTAAAGGATATCCAACAAAGGCAAGTCAGAGTATATTTAGGTTAATCATTTTATATCTGAAATTATATTCCCTTAATATTGAATTGCATTGTTATTTCCATACATTTATATTGGGTTTTCTCTTGTCAATTGCAGAACCCGAGTATGGCGTTTTGGATAGTGCCGAATATATTTTAATAAATATAATAAGTTTTGCCTTGCATTTAATTGCCCTCACTTGAGTTTGTGCTAGTAGGTGCATCCCACTCTATCAATTATATTATATTTCTAGAGTATTCAACTACTCTGTGTACACCTGCCATAGGTTCACTGTCGCCATTATCTAGCAAAGAACCTGGATAAAATATATCACATAAAATCTATGCACAGGCACGTAACATATTTGGCGACCCTTGCCAGATGCTTCCTCTTGCATTTTTCTCAGTGGAGAGTAGTTATTATGTATTGTGCTGGAATCTTGTAGTTATTTCATGATAGTACGGTGTGGTAGCATATTTTTGTGCATTTTTTCGTGCTTGGTTATTTTATATATTATTCATAATGTCTACTTTAGAATCTATTACTGCTATAGGAGAAAAACTCGGATATGAAGGTAAAGCAGTTGGCTGTTTTGTAAAGGAACATATGCAAATAGAGAAAGAGAACAGGCAGATTGAGAGAGAAAGCTAGAGCAGCTAGAATGCAGGAGTTAGCAGAGGAGAAGGAGAAGTTACAGTTGGAGATAAAGTTGGAGCAAGTAAAGAAAGGTGAAGGTAGTGGTGATTGATGGTGACACGCAGGACATTTTACTGTGTGGACTCAGAAGCTTATACCTAAATTTTCAGAGACAGATGTGAGTCAGTTTTTTTTAGCTTTTGAGAAAGTACTAAACAGTTAGACTGGGAGGAGAAGGCGGAGTTTGGGCTCTTATTGTGCAATCAGTTTTTGTAGGAAAAGCTCAGGAAGCTTATGCTACACTTAGCTTCGATGATAGCATAGATTATGAGGTAGTGAAGAGCGCTGTGTTGTCCGCTTATCAACTTGTTCCCGAAGCGTACAGACAAAAGTCAGAAATTATGTGAAAGGAGCAAACCAGAACATTTTTGTTTGATTATGCGAGGCATAAGTCTGTATTGTTCGATGATTGGCTCCGGTCTAGGTCAATTACTGATTTTGTAGATCTTAGAGAACTTCTTTTGCTTGAAGATTTCAAAGATAGTATGTCTAGGGATGTCAGAGTACACTTGGAAGAGTTAGATCATAAAACTTTGGAAGAAGCAGCCAGGTCAGCTGATAGATTTGTACTAACTCATGGTAAGACTTATCAACCCAGAACTTATAAGAATAGTTATAGTCATTATCAGCCAAGTAGAAAATATGTAACTAGAGATCAATCACAGAATAACTCACCTAAAGTAAGTAAGGATAAGAAAGAGATAACATGTTACAAATGTGGTAAGCTAGGACATTTTCAGTTTTGAGTGTAAACAGACAAAAGGTAAAGTAACACTAATCTCAAGATGTCAAGTTAGTAAGGATGAGTATGTGAGTAAAATGAGTAAAGTTGATTTTGAAAATAGTAAGAGTGATGAAACGAATGAAGTGTTGAAGAATTTTGGAGAGTATCTGCATGAAGGTAGAATAAGAGTGTTCAAGAATCCAGATGTTGTAAGTAAAGCTTTAGTTATGTTTAAGAGATACTGGTGCATCTCAGTCATGTGTCTTAAGAAAAAGTTTACCAGAAAAAATTATGAGAGTGAAGAAGATAACTTTGTTCTGTTAGGAGGTTTTCCTAATTCGTCTGTGTCATGTCCACTTGTTGAATTTAAAATTGAGTCAGAGCTAGTTCAAGGTACCCATAGATTTGCGATTGTGGAACAATTGCCCATTCCAGGAATAGATGTGATAATAGGTAATGATGTAATATGTCCAGTTCAACAGAGAGGGGAAAGAGTAAGTAAAGAAGTAGTTGAAGTGACCAGTAAACCTATAGCTCCCGTAACCAGAGCTCAGAGTAAGTTGACGACAGTAGATGAGGATGAAGATCTCAACTTGGCAGACTTGGAGAAGGAGGTGGTAGTGGGTAATATTCCAGTGCAAGAGTCGCTGAAGTGTATAGGTGACAGAAAAGATTTAGTAAAGGCGCAGAAAGAAGATAAAGGTTTAAGTAACATTTTTGAGAATGCTGTTCCAGAAAATGAAGTATCGGATGTAAGTAAGCCTGGTTTTTTCATTAGAAATGAAGTATTGTATAGATTGTCCAGATCAAAATTAGCAAATGCTAGTAATACATCGGTAGATTATCAAATTGTAGTCCCAGAGAAGTATAGAAATGTAATATTGCAACAAGCCATGATAATCTTTGTGGAGGACACTTTGTATTGCCAAGACTATGTACAAAGTGAGAAAGCATTTTTTTTGGCCTTCATTAAAGAAAGACGTAAATAGATATTGTAAATGCTGTCATACATGCCAAGTTGTAGGTAAGCCCAATCAAATTATACCTAAAGCACCTCTTGTACCAATAACTGTACTAACAGAACCATTTTCGCAGATTGTGATAGATATAGTGGGACCGCTACCAAAAACAAAACATCATCAGGTAATGAGTACATCTTAACTATCATGGATCGCACCACCAGATATCCAGAAGCTATCCCGATACGCAAGATTTCCAGTAAAGTAGTAATCAAACATTTAACAGATTATTTCTCTAGATTCGGCTTTCCAAAGGAATTACAATCAGATAGAGGCAGTAACTTTATGAGTAAGTTGTTTAGTAAGAAAATGCTAGAATGGAATATTAAGCATGTTGTATCTTCGCCATACCATCCAGAAAGCCAAGGGGTGTTAGAACGATTTCACCTAACAATGAAAAATGCTTTAACTAAGTATGGGTCTGAATTTCAAAGTCAGTGGGATGTTGATTTGCCATATGTTTTCTTGTTTGCAATTAGATCATCTCCAAATGAAAGCTTAGGTTTACCCCTTTTGAATTGACATTCGGTCACGAGGTAAGGAGTCCTTTGAATATGATTAAAGATCAGTGGAGTGATAATGGTGAGAGCAAATTTGATGTTTTAAATCATGGTTCAGAATTTTAAAAGAGAATAGTTGAAGAGGATGATTAGGAATGGTCAAATAAGAATGTAGTGAAAGCGCAGGAGTGTATGAAGCGAAAGTATGATAAAAATACAGTGTTGAGACAATTTGAGGAAGGTGATAGTGTACTTGTTTTTATACCTATTCCAGGACAGTTTAAAAGCCGGTATGTTGGACCCGGTATAGTAAGACGAAGAGTAAATAATTTAAATTACATAGTAGAGTTGCCTAACAGACGTAACAAGGAACAAGTCTTTCACGTCAATTACTGAAGCCATATTACCAAAAGGAAGTAATTAAACCAGTTGCGGTAGTGCATAGTAAATCTATTAAAATTGGTAATGAAATAAGTGAAGATATGAATGAAGAAGAGACAAGTGTGAAAGGTGAATATGATTGGAGTAAAAATGGAGTTGATTTAACAGAACTGGAAGAAAGATTGTCATATTTGCCTGATTCACAAGTAAAAGATGTTATACAGGTACTTAGGGTACTTTCCGATCATTGTTTCAGAATCGGCCTGGTAAAGTGAATTGTATTCAACATGACATTAAGTTAGTCCCAGATGCTAATCCGATTAGACAGGCACCTTATCGTTTATCCCCACCTAAAAGCATTAGAAGTTAAGAAACAAATTGATTACATGTTGCAACATGACTTAATTGAACCAAGTAACAGTCCATGGAGTTCTCCGGTAGTATTGGTAGATAAGAAGGACGGTACTTTCAGGTTGTGTATTGATTATCGGAAGGTGGAATGAGTTGACTATCCTGATTCATATCCATTACCACGCATAGACGATTGTGTTGACAAAATAGGGCACTCAAAGTTTGTCAGTAAATTTGATTTGCTCAAGGATATTGGCAAGTTCCGTTGTCTGAAGAGTCCAGAAGTGTCACGGCTTTCATAACGCCTGATGGTCCTATTTCAATGCAAAATTATGCCTTTTGGTTTACGCCAATGCTGCTTAGTAACGTTCCAACGACTTATGAATTTTGTGACTCAGAGATGTAGAGAATTGTACAGTATATTTAGATGATGTAGTTGTGTATAGCAATTCTTGGTCGGAGCATCTAAAAAACATATTCGATCTTTATTTTCAGCTTTGCTAAAGTACGGATTAGTAGTTAACTTGAAGAAGTGTGAGTTCGGTAAGGCAGAGATTACATATCTAGGTTATCAAGTTGGAAGTGGAAATATCTCGCCTAAGAACAGCAACATTGAATCTATCATTAAATTTAAGACTCCGGAAAATAAGAAGCAAATTAGACAGTTTCTTGGGATGTGTAGTTATTTCAGACGGTTTGTTCCTAAATTTTCAGAATTAGCTGCACCTTTAACGAATCTTCTAAGTAGTAGATGTAATTTTAATTGGTCAGATTTGGCTGAGAAATCATTTTTGCAATTGAAGAGTATTTTGTGTGCCAAACCTATTTTGCACTCACCAGATTTTTCCAAACCATTCCAGATGATGGTAGATGCAAGCGACATTGGTATCGGAGCAGTGCTGATGCAGAAATACGATGACATTCTTTTTCCTGTTAGCTATTTTTCCAGAAAATTTAAATCGCAGCCAGAGTAAATACAGCACGATCGAGAAGGAATGTTTAGCATTGATGTCAGCCATACAACATTTTGAAGTATATGTAAATTCAAGTCCTTATGCAGAGGTAGAGATATTCTCAGATCATAACCTTTAAAGTATCTACATCAGTTTCAACAATAAGAACAGACTTCTCATGCGATGGTCTCTTGTATTACAAGAATACAACGTCAGTATCAAGCATGTGAGAGGAAAAGATAACGTAATAGCTGATGCCCTTTTCACGTTCTTTTGCATAATTTTTTTTTTCATACCCGATTGTGACTTGTACTCAAATGTGACTTCTTTTGTATATTCCTGTTTTTAAAAAGCACTACCCATGCTTTTTAAAGTTGCGGTGGAGGTATTACAAGTTTATGTTTATTTTCATTAATTTTGTTTATACTGTTTGGTTACGTTTATTCTTTTTGTTTTCCTTTTTTTTTTATTACTATTCAAGAGAGGCAAACTGCTTGTTTGGTATCAAAAAGTAATTAACATGTACAGAATACCATTAGGTAGTTCAGCCAAAGTTACAGGGTTCAGCATATAGACCATTACAGCAGTCGATACCGAGAGCTAAACCAGAGAGGTTATCCTGACAGTCGACCCAGAGTCACGAAGAAGGGACAAAGATAATACGTATAATAACGAGTCAAGAGCAGAGAGAGAGAATATCGGATTGTTGCCATTGTGTTTTGGTATTTCGTTGTAATGTCACGTTGGGCATGATAAGTGTTGTTTTATGTTGATATTCTCTGTGTTCATTAGTGCCATTTCTATTATTTATATTCCTGTGGTTTGGAATATTGTCGTTAGTTATTACCAGTGGAGTTGGTATGGTTGCATATGCGTGCACGAAGTCAGTGGCTATATGTGTTCTCATTTCTGTAGGTAAGAAGTGTTGTTATTATATAGTCCGTTTCTTTACCCTTGGTAATTAACGATAGTTAGCCAGTCCATTCGCTAGTTGATCTCTTGTATTGTTTGTATAATTGCTTGTCGGCACTCTGTTGACGAATAGGTTGATTCGTTGCTATAGTGGTTGTCTTTATTATGATGGTCTCTCGTTCTGATATATATCATAACTCGTTAGCTTACATCTTAATTCTATTATAAGTATTTTGTGTGGATTTGTTTGATGGTTTTATTAAGTATCAATTCGTCATTGTGTATTTTAGTTATACGTACCTTGTTTGGTGGTTGTCTTGGACGTACTTAACTTTGATGAATCGTTTGGTACTTGCCTTCGGTACTTACGTTAGTCCTGTTGTTTGTGTTCTTCTCTTGATGATAAATCTCCTGTAAGACTGCTGTTTGGTGACTCATCTCTCGTACCTCATATATGCTACTTGTATATATTATTATCTTTTTTAAAGGATATCCAACAAAGGCAAGTCAGAGTATAATTAGGTTAATCATTTTATATCTGAAATTATATTCCCTTAATATTGAATTGCATTGTTATTTCCATACATTTATATTGGGTTTTCTCTTGTCAATTGCAGAACCCGATATGGCGTTTTGGATGTGCCGAATATATTTTAATAAATATAATAAGTTTTGCCTTGCATTAATTGCCCTCACTTGAGTTTGTGCTAGTAGGTGCATCCCACTCTATCAATTATATTATATTTCTAGAGTATTCAACTACTCTGTGTTACACCTGCCATAGGTTCACTGTCGCCATTATCTAGCAAAGAACCTGGATATAAAATATCACATAAAATCTATGCACAGGCACGTAACAATATATATATATATATATATATATTGTAACGATTAGTCGTTATTTGTTTTAAACCACCATTACGATGGTTGCATTGTTTCCCTTACCCGCCAGCGTTTATCGTCATGATGACGAAGTTACCTTTTGTCATGGTGTGAGTGACACCTGCAGACAGGTTTTGGATGGCGATCTGAGAGGTTGCTGGGAAACCTCGGTTGAGAAGGCAACGGCAGCACGGCAGTATTAGGGCAGCTGGAAGTCCTTTTTTGACTTCAGCAGGTATCGCTTTACCTGTTGGACGTGGTAGCAGATGGATGGGAGATGGCTAAACCATAGTCGTCTGTTTAGTTCCAGTTCGACAAACAGATATGTTGTGTTGACGAATCTTCCGTGATCATCTGTGATGGTCGTGTTCCAGTTTGCAGTTGGTAACTGCTTCGATGTTTTCACGGAGATCGTCTGTTGGTATCCATCCTTTTCGACAGCTGGGTCTGTCGTGTCGTCTCTACGGAGATTGTTGTGCAGTTTGGTGTTATGTTTCCGTGCTGCATGATTGTTTTTTTTACTGCTGGCTTATTAATGATATTATTGTATGGTTCTTTATGCTGCCTATTTGTGTTATTATTATTATTTATGCTGTTCGTGTGATTGCCTGTTATTATTAATTTTTTGTGTCTAGCATGTGTATGGCTCTATTAATATTATTGTGATTTTCATTATTTCTTGTGTGGAGCGAGTTTATGCTCTAATTTAGTGATGTTCACTACTGTCTGATTTTTGGTGTTTTATTCAATTATTTTTGATAACTGGTCATTGTATATTTTCGCCACCCAAAACCTGATCTCGCTTGTACATAATGTAATAACTTGTAAATAAATTATTATTA
>NC_087213.1:81741058-81771058 GCF_015104395.2 Macrobrachium nipponense | reverse complement strand
TAGTGGGTTTAACCACCTGTCATACATGTTTTTCATTTTACATGACACGTTAGACTTGCATAATAAACTTTATTTTTGTAAACTACTGCGCATTTCAG
This sequence comes from Macrobrachium nipponense, assembly GCF_015104395.2. Classification (NCBI taxonomy): domain Eukaryota; kingdom Metazoa; phylum Arthropoda; class Malacostraca; order Decapoda; family Palaemonidae; genus Macrobrachium; species Macrobrachium nipponense. Next base: position 81,770,960 of record NC_087213.1, on the reverse strand, counting down.
GGCCGTGTCTAATTGATTTTCGTCGATAAAATCTTACTAATGCATCGGACATGGTTCGTATTTTCGAAATAACTATTTGAAGCCAAAGCCTAATTAGCAAAAAAAAAAAAAAAAATGCAGTGATGTTTAGTGTTGATAATTAAGACACTTATCAGAGCAAATCAACGAACTTTAAAGGGAAACTTAGCTAAATCTATTAGGCTCGTAGATAGAGGCTAGTAAAACGTCATTACTGAAGGCTCTCCCACTCATTGCTACTGTAGTATTACCTACTTTATGAGAATGAACACTCAGATGTTGGTAGCAGCAGTAATAGCAGTGTATGGAATTCTTATATTGTTTTACACACTCAAACGCCCAAATGAGAATACTGATTGTATAATATAGTTCCATGGCGCAATTCACTTTTCCTTTAACTTGAAATATGCACGAAGCCCCTCTGGTAGTAGGGATTGCGTGGATAAAGACCAATATTTAGGCAATGAATAAAAACGCACACTGATAGTGATCTTATTAATCATAATTACAGTAATTACATTAATATTCATCACAGTTATTATCGTTATTCATGTTATTAATATTATACTCATCATTAATGTTATCGTTATACTTCGACATCAGGGAAGAGGATGCTAGCATATGTATAAATACGTATGACGTATACATACACATATATAGACAAATGGTACATACATAAATGCACATACGCAATACATAAATGAAATTATATATATGTATATATATATATATATATATATATATATATATATATATATATATATATATATAAGCGTGTGTGTGTGTCTGTGTTTTATGGGGTCAAATAACCCCATTTAGCTAAAAGGAGAGAACTCCTAACTGATAGCGAGACCTACCCTTGTTGATTCCCATCGCCTGGCTTCCCTGTAGCTATCTGAAAGTCAATCATGAATCTTAGGTGAATTCAAACTCTCGCTATACGAAAATATTAGCTTTATTTCCCAAAATAACTAACATGAAGAATAAAACTATGTTGGTTAAAGAAATCCCCAAAGATAATTAAAACACCATTTCTCTTCTACGTAGTCATATTGGATAAATAGATTAAAGAATCCTCAATCATCAAAGTACTATTACTACCTTGCATAACCATATCCCTCATTATCAAAACGACTGTATGAGTCTTTATCAATAGACGTCGGATAAAAGTCTAGAGAATTCATTATTAGGTAGCAACAATCGAATCCAACTGAAATAAAGAAACCACAATTATCAGACACTGGAATACATCACGAGTGCAATGGATAAAACGTTTTATAAATATTTCAATGTTCCCTGCATTTCCCCGTTCACAGCTAAAAGTTCCAAAGTTTCTCTTTCACTATACCTTATCTCCTTGGATCCCCAAACACCTCCTATGGCCTGGTTTTACTCTCAATGTCTGTCATATAATTTCCTCCATTAATTACCATACCAAAGATTTTATCTCTTTCCTTGACTTCTAACAGACGTAAGGACGCAAGTATGCAAATAGACACACGAACGTATGCATCCATGTCTCCTCCGGTGTACGTGCGTTTTCCATTTCACATGCACTCCTTGACCCTTGCATATGCGTTGTACATTTCGCTTAATCAGACCATTTGCGTGTCCGCGATCTCTTTGGTGTGATTGGGTATGTTTAAGGAATTCGCTGTTTCGCACATGTCTCAAACTAACACTCGAAGTTGAACGAATGTCACGTCGCCGCTTGTCACTCAGATTATTGACCTTACTTGTTTCCACTTTAGTATGTCTATTTATACATATATGCAGTGCCTTTTATATATGTGTATATCTTAAAGACACTGGTAGAGATATATTTAATAGTGGGGTTGATAACTTTAGTTCTTGCCGGTTAGAAACAGGTGCGAATGCTGAATTCCTCGGAGATGCTGAGATAAAAAACAGAAAACACATTATGTGCATAATTGAGTTCATTGACGCATTCAAAAGACATGAGTTAATCACGGGAAAAGTTATCGAGTTTCATGTATGTGGCATGCGTACATTAGTACGTCTGTAAATCACAGAAAATGACATATAATCTCTTGTATGAGAATCAAAGGTTTACTCCCTGATATTGTCTCATAGAGTGTGGAACTCGCCATAGAAGAGGCGTTGGAGGTCCATCAGTAAAGGTAAAAGTGAAATGACAATACGACACATTTTATTGACGAACTTTAATGTTTAATTGTCTGATAATTATATTCTCATTTTCAGATGGATTCGTAGTCACCATATAGAAAAATGGAGATTTCTCTAGACTTGTTTTTCTTTACTTTGATAAACTATGAATTCTTGGACTGAAAGAGATAGGAGGGGATACTTACTTAAATATGATTTTGGGAAGAATATGATAGTTTAAAGTTCTTTTTTTTTTATTTTAGATAATCTTGATGCATTTATTCCATTTTTCATGTTGGCTGTTTTTGGAAAATAAATAGTATATTTTTGTAATAGTGGGAGTTTGAATTAGCCTAGAGTTTGATATTTGATTTTCAGCTAACATAAAAGGTAGGTCACGTTACCAAGTTAGGAGTTATCTCTCCAACAAAATTAAACGAGTATCTTTATGACCTCGTAAGATATATATATATATATATATATATATATATATATATATATATATATATATATATATATATATATATATATATATATATATATATATACACTTATGCAGTCAGTAGAATTGGTAAGTTGTTAAAAATGGGCGTTGTAGCAAGTCAGTGAGCTAGCTTATCATTGAAAAAAAATTCAGCTATTGTTTATTCTTGTCTGAAAAGTTAGAAAGACCTTGATAATATTTCTATCTCTCTTTTTCATACTCGTCATTCGAGTACTACTCCTGTAAAGGTCACCTTTGTTCTCTTGTCTAAATTGTTTGGTGCTTGTGTATCGCCTGTTAACCACTTACCTGTTAATACTTAGCATAAGACGCATACGATTCTTTTCTTTGTTGCATATCGCAAAAAACACGCAATACGAAAGCAGTCTTGCAGCCACGAGGACAATTTGCTAGGCTTGCCATAGGTGAAGCAGCAGTCACAAATAACCTGGCTTTGAATTATGAATGATCGGCTGCCCTCGCCCTGTCGTTGGCGGTGCTTACTATTATCATTGCAAGGTTACCAGGTATATCTAATCAGTTGAAATTTTCATTTCAGTATGTTTGTATTTCACCAGTTCCAAAGGTTTTGTATAGCTGATAGTCAGAGGGTAAATAGAAATTGTATGATTGTTATGTATTCCTATAATAAACGTAACATTCTATGATGAAAATAGAAATATTGCCTTATGTATATTTACCAAATTCCTTTGCTATGATATTGTCATGTATATATATACCAAATTCTTGTTCGTTATCCGTTTTATCACCAATGGAAATCGTAACATTATCGTCATTCTCAACAATGATTTGCCTAGCCATTCCTTTAATACTTATTGCACAAAAGGGTCAAATATTTGGGATCCTTGCTGTCATCACGTCTGAAGGTCAGCTTATGCCATAACTATCCTCTCTCTGGGTACTTACTAAATTTAGCTAAGTTTCCCTTTAAATGACTTTGATTTACTCTGATAAATGCCTTAATTATCAACTTTAGGGACCACTGCATTTTTTTGCCAATTAGGCTGTGGTTTCAAATAACTATTTCCAAAATGCGATCCTTATCCGATGTTTTTGTAAAGATTTTATCGATGAAAACCAATTAGACACGACTCTGAAATGCACTGTAGCTTTGATTTACACACACTTTACAAATAAGAACAGAGCTTAATGAGAGATGATAGAGGCGAAGCACTCGGAAGAAAAAGAAACCCCAGATTTACCTAAGAGAGAGAGAGAGAGAGAGAGAGAGAGAGAGAGAGAGAGAGAGAGAGAGAGAGGTCCTCAAGGCCGCAGCTACCAGTAATAACAACCTTCGAAGGTAAGTGTCCCCGGCCAAGTTTTTGTATGGGTGGATAACATGTAGAATAAGTTTTTTTTTTTTTTTTACCAGACACGTATGTAATTGCAATGGTCACAATGTCACAATTATTTACTATACACACACACATACGCACACACACACACACACACACACACACACACACACACATATATATATATATATATATATATATATATATATATATATATATATATATATATATATATATATAAATCTCTCGCTCTCTTATTCTGAAAAGACTTTGCCTGAGAGAAATAACAAACAATCTAGGCTAAAGGCCAATATTGCTGGAGGGAAGAATTTACATAAAACTCTGCACTTTAGTTGAACTGAACTGTATTTACATTTAAATTTCGAGAGCAACACTTCACACCTTAACCCTTTAACGGCTATTGGACGTATTAAACGTTGACGAAAATTGTCTGTCGGGTGCCGAACCGACGTATGGTACGTCGATGAAAAAAAGTTTTTTTAAAAATTCGCGGAAAAATAGTTATAGGCCTACTAGGCAAAAACTTTTGAATCACGCGCCTTGAGGGATGCTGGGAGCTCACGGATCAAGGCGTTGTTTTGTTTACAATCGTTACTCAGGCGCGCAAGCGCAAATTTTTTTCTTCTCGCACTAAAAAGCACCATTTTATATTAGCCGTTACATGGAGTATTATATATGAAAATGTGCGCAGTTTCATGTAAAATGCAACCAAAAACAACTCATGGTTGTAGCTTTCATCAGTTTTGAAATATTTTCATATAAATAACGATAAGTGCCAAAATTTCAACCTTCGGTCAATTTTGACTCTACCGAAATGGTCGACAAACGCAATTGTAAGCTAAAACTCTTATATTTTAGTAATATTCAATCATTTGCCTTCATTTTGCAACTATTGGAAGTCTCTAGCACAATATTTAGATTTATGGTGAATTTATGAAAAAACTTATTTTTACGTCCGCGCGGTAACTCTTCCGGAAAAAATCAGAAATTTTTTCGTCTGATTGTCGTAATGTTTGCACCATTTTAAATTAGCCGTTACATAAAGTTTTATATATGTAAATGTGCGCAATTTCATGTAGAATACAACAACAAACAACCCACGGTTGTAACATTTATCAGTTTTGAAATATTTTCATATAAATAACGATAAGTGCCAAAATTTCAACCTTTGGTCAACTTTGACTCGACTGAAATGGTACAAAAACGTAATTGTAAGCTAAAACTATTACATTCTAGTAATATTGAATCATTTACCTTTATTTTGCAATAAATTGGAAGTCTCTAGCACAATATTTAGATTTATGGTGAATTTATGAAATAAACTTTTTTTTACGTCCGCTCGGTAACTCTTCCGAAAAAAATCAGAAATTTTTTCGTCCGATTGTCGTAATGTTTGCACCATTTTAAATTAGCCGTTACATAAAGCTTTGTACATGTAAATGTGTGAAATTTTATGTAGAATACAACAAAAAACAACCCATGGTTGTAGCTTTTATCAGTTTTGAAATATTTTCATATAAATAACGATAAGTGCCAAAATTTCAATCTTTAGTCAACTTTGACTCGACTGAAATAGTAAAAAAACGTAATTGTAAGCTAAAACTATTACATTCTAGTAATATTAAATCATTTACCTTTATTTTGCAACAAATTGGAAGTCTCTAGCACAATATTTCGATTTATGGTGAATTTATGAAATAAACTTTTTCCTTACGTCCACGCGGTAGCTTTTATCAGTTTTGAAATATTTTCATATAAATAACGATAAATAGAAAAAATTCGTCCTTTGGTCAACTTTAACTCGACCGAAATGGTAAATTACTGCTATTGTAAGCTGGAACACTTACAGTCTAGTAATGATCAATCAATTACCTTCATTTCGCAACAAACGGGAAGTCTCTAGCACAATATTTCGATTTAAGGTGAGTTTTTGAAAACGGCTTTTTTTTTACGTCCGCGCATTACGAATTCATGCATCATATTGTGATAATATTTTCTCTGTGTTGCTTTGATCATTTTACAATTTGTTATATACCAAAATTATTGCAATTCAGTGTGCAATACAACAAAAAAATAATTATCTCATTACCATTAACTGTTTTACTCACAGCGTGAATTGTATACAATTATATATGAAATTTCTTTTTCACGCTGTCATATATTCCAATATTTATGTATGATAATGATATTTTTTTTTCATTTCTGATGGTTGCATACTAAACTTCAAGAATTGAAAAAATAAGGAGCCAAAAATGAACTCTTAATCTTGAAAATTAAATGTGCTGTGAATTTTTGAAAAAACCTTTTTTCTGTTTCGGCACTCACTCGCGAACGCCGCCGGCATACGGGAGACACTTTCGGAAATACCGGCTCGGCGTTTAAGGGTTAAGGGTGACAGGGACTTGGATAGATTCAAAACTTAATAAAAGGTGGTTGATTGATTGTCCACCGGAACATATGGCTGGGAAATGATCCAGGTACAGAGATATGATTTGCACAAGCGGCTTATTAGTATTTTCGAGTGCCATTTTCCAAAGGGGTCCCAAATTTCCTCTTACAACCAGGCACGATATTTATGTTAAAAGAGATTGCATTCTAGCATCAGTACTAAGGTGATATACAAGTGGGGAAACGTTAAACACTATTTTCTCTTTATTATTTCACCTCAAAAGTTCAGTCACAGGGGCATAGAATGACTGGGAGCTTGCACAGAAAGGAGTACTACGTTGCTTGATTAACTAGGGGAAGTTTACAGCATTGATGGTAGCAATGGGAACTGTGTTACGGTAACCAAAAATAGGAGCTGCGATGTTGAGTCAAGAGGAGGAAAGTCGCCGTTGAAACAATGAACCGGAAGTACAGGCAGAGACAAAAAAAAAAAAAAATAATAAACGATTACTGACTTGACTGCACCCGGGATCACTCACTACAGTACCTGGAAATCCGTGGTCTTCTTGTCTTCTCATTGGTGACCGATCAGCGCACTGGAAACCCGTGGTCTTGATTTCTTATGATTTGCTGATCAGGGGAGCACTATGGGAGGTAAAGTAACGCTGGGACATCCCCAGGTGAGAGGGGGCGCAGAGGGAAGAGGTGCGAACGCAGCGTCAGTGGGAGGATGTCAAAGGGGATAGCAGGTTACATGGTACAATGGCTGGGAGGGATGTTTGGGGAGAGACTAAGGACCATAAGTTGCTTGTAGCAGTGAAACGTAAGGGAATCAGAAAATATAACAACGAGAGACTGCTTCAAACCATTAACTTTGCACTTTACCTAATAGTCTGTTCTCATCCTTCTTCAGTGAGGGAAAGCACAATGGGGAGATTGAGCAATTGAACACGTAGAACAGTCTCAAAGAGATAGGGGAAGGTGTGGAGGAGGGATTCCTGTTGCTGCTGAGATGGTTAGTCAAATTTTATGGACGAATCTTCTGCTGCATGCCGTTTTATCAACTTTCCCCCTACTTCGATCTGTCCGGGAGATGTTCTGGTGTAATTACCTGGCCTTCTGGTGTTCCAAAATTCACGTGCCTCCCAGGTGGTTATGACATCTGGGCTTAATTCTCGGATGCTGACTTAATCGGCTTGGTGATCTGTCAAAGAAAAGGGCGGGCAGCAGAGATTTTTCATAGAGGTAGTGGAAGAATCATGATAATGGCTGCTGTTTTATGAATTTAAATAAATAATTAATGTTAGTTTGACTTGGGGACCTTCATAATTTTGAACAATATATATATATATATATATATATATATATATATATATATATATATATATATATATATATATATATATATATATATATATATATATATGTATAACTGAATCACGAAAGTTAGGAACGTGATAAATCCATAAATAAAGATATATGCCACGAAGGAAAAATAAACGAAGGAGGTCCTTTACTGAGCAGAGCCTTTTAACTACTAAGAAAGCATTAATCACACAGAATATATAAAAAATTACACTTCAATAACAAAATTGGAGAAATGCACAAAAATCACTTGAAAAGAAATAAAGACAGAACATACAAATTTCCAATGCGTAAAAAATGAAATAGTTTCACCAAACCACTTTAAATGTGTATTCAAATTTCACCAAACCACTGTAAATCAGTTTTTGAGTTTCGCCAAACCACTGTAAATCTGTTTTTGAAACTTTTAATAACACATTACCTTGGTACCAATTATGTTTCTGCAGCCGCTAGCTCCAAAATTCACCATATCAAAAAATTCACCATTTCAAAAAATGCGTTGTTACACACTTGTACAATGTTTGTTCAGATTCCAAAATAAGCATTAAGCAATATTAAATAAATCTAAGAGTTACAAAATCTAAAATTTACAAGTGACCAATCACTAAGCATAAAATCTTTACGTTAATGTGAAATAAAAAATCTCTCGCATGGGAGAGAGAGAGAGAGAGAGAGAGGAGAGAAGAGAGAGAGAGAGAGAGAGATAATGATTTCCTTACGAGACGGTTTCAAATCTCAGAATGACATACTGGCTCTTACTTCGTATGGAACTTTATCAGTGGACCTCGTCTAAAATGGTTGGGCGAATGATTTTGGGAATGAGAGACAGCTAATATCATAAAAATTCTCTTTCAAAACAATAAGTTGAGAGAAATTGGGATTGCAATCATAGATAACATTTATTATTACATGATTTAAGACACTGAAAGTCTTTTAAATTTGAAGATATGATTATATAATTTTCTCGAATGAAATTGTCTCGTCATTTCCTTGAGTGATGTCACAAACCTTTCCACTTCAGAATTAAAGTACTTATGAATCAACCAATTCTCTGTTGACTAATTGAGAGATATGAGTTAATTTACCAGTAATATTAGATAGTTTTCAATACAAAACATCTCTAATTCACGTTTAGGCAGAATCCTTCAAGAAACTTCTTATATGACGTAACTTTACAGAAAAATGGTGAAATCTTCATGTTGTTTCTCAACAAAGACGTACACGTCTGAGACAGACTTGAGCAAGTAAGATTGTCAGGATTCCAAAACAAACTGAAACTTCGGGATCTCCTTATCTCGAGTGATGACCACAATTTCTTGCTTTGAACGGACGATGCTAATCTCTCTCTTTTCCCATTCTACGTTATTTATAAATTTTAAGTTGTGGTATGGAAAATCTGTGGATACATTATTAGAACATACTAACTCTAGAAAAATAAGGAATCTGAAAATATTGCAAACAATTTTACAACACTTCATACAGTTAAGGAGAGGATGATATGCATTGCAAAAGCCATAGTATATATATATATATATATATATATATATATATATATATATATATATATATATATCATATATATATATATATATATTATATATATATATATATATATATATAGTATATATATAGCAATTCAGGAATGCCGAAGACACATGGATGTTTTAAAAGATTTATTCACAGAGAAACGTTTCGCACATGACTATGTGCATCATCAGTCTGAAAAATGACAAAATAATAACATTAAAAATACTAAAATACACAGGATTCTTAAAATAACTATTAAAAACATTAAAAGACTAAAAGTAAGAAGCAAAGTAAAAACAACCGCTGTTACACCAACCTTCAGGTACAGAGGAAGAAGATAGAATGACAAAAGAGGGAACAACAACCTCCAAAGACGACTATGCCAGATATAGTTGAGCAGAGGAGCAGCCACCATTTAACGATGGAACGAGTCTTTTAATATATAATGACTCTAAGGTCGTCAGATAATCTGCATCCTTAGAATACGCTAATATGGAGAAGTGCTGCTTCTTAACCTCAATTTTACAATTGATAGCATGATAGCGTATTCTAAGGATGCAGATTATCTGACGACCTTAGAGTCATTATATATTAAAGACTCATTCCATCGTTGAAACGGTGGGCTGCTCCTCTCTGCTCAAACTATATCTGGCATAATCGTCTTTGGAGGTTGTTGTTCCCTCTTTTGTCATTCTATTTTCTTCCTCTGACTGTCCTGATTTCGTCCCGTCCACTTGGACGGTGGTTCGATCCCATGGGGGGACGAAATTATTATCAATTAAAAATTCACCTTCGGTACATATATGAAAATATATCATTTGGAGGTAAGTGAATTTAGATATTAAAGGACATTTGTAGCTTGAATTGATATATAAATGGATCACGGTTCGATGTGATAATTATTCATAACAAAAGGCTACGTACTGTCAACGCTCGAATTGGCCAACATGTAGACGGGGTTTCATATCGATTTCTAATTACGAAAGCACTCAGATCGAGGGTGATTTGTAAGGTCAGAATCGATAGAACTTATAGCGTCTCTGTTGGCTGATTGGATAGCGTCACTGACTGTCCTGATTTCGTCGCCCGTCCACTTGGACGGTGGTTCGATCCCATGGGGGACGAAATTATTATCAATTAAAAAATTCCCCTTCGGTACTATATGAAAAATATTATCAATTTTGGGAAGGTAAAAGTGAATTTTAGATATTAAAGGACATTTGTAGCCTGAATTGATTATAAATGGGATTAACGGTTCGATGTGATAATTATCATAACAAAAAGGCTACGTACCTTGGTCAAAACGCTCGAAATTGGCCAACATGGTTAGACGGGGTTTCATATCGATTCTAATTAACGAAAGCACTCAGATCGAGGGTGATTTGTAAGGTCAGAATCGATATGAACTTATAGCGTCTCTGTTGGCTGATTGGATAGCGTTCACTGACTGTCCTGATTTCGTCCCCGTCCACTTGGACGGTGGTTCGATCCCATGGGGGGGACGAAATTATTCTCAATTAAAAAAATTTTTTCGTTTTTTCCCCCTTCGGTACATATAATGAAAATATATCATTTGGGAGGTTAAAGTGAATTTAGAATTAAACTTACAGGGACATTTTGTCGTCTTGAAAATTTTTTTTTTTGATTATATAATATATATATATTATTATATATAATATATATTATATATATATATTATATATATATATAATATAAATAAATATAATATATATAGATATATATATATATATATATCTATATATATCTATATATAATATATCATTATAATTATATAATATAATATATATATATATTATTATATTAATATAATATCAATATATATGTGATTATACTAATATATCTATATAATATAATATATATATTTCTATATATATATACTATAGATATATTAACTATATCTAATATATATAATATATATATAGTATTATATTATAATAATATATAATATATATATTAATATTATATATAATATATTATATATGTATATCTATATATTATATTATATATATATATATATATATATATATATATATATATATATATATATATATATATATATATATATATATATATATATATATATATATATATATATATATAAGCCATTCAATTGGGCTTGCAAGAATCTCCCCAAGCCATAAACTCCTCACAGGATACCATGGGTATGTTAATGGTCATTTTCTCTCAGGTTGAGAAGAGCGTTTCCTCCCCCCAGCATCCCCCAAAAATAGTACATTGGAATTTAGCGTCACCTATATTGGCACTCATTGGTCAATAGACCTAAGGATAGGTGAGGAGCCAATCACATCCAGGAGGGAAAAGATCGGGGGTTTGTGGGGAACTAGAGGAAAGACGGAGAAGGAAAAGGCATCCCCTTGAGAGAGCAGTCACGCGTCGGTCAAGAAGAGGCGAAGACATCAAACCCCTCATTGCTCTCTGGCAGTTTCGTCAATCTCGCTGGTACTGTAGATATTAATTTCCATTTCACTCGGGTCCTTGTGTAACTTCATTAGAATATAAGACCGGTATTAAATTAATTACTGAGCGCTTGATATCTGCATGACCCACAGTAACTTAAGAGACCCACGCGACCCAGGTTGGGGTCATAATTTTGGTGTCAGGTGTGGGGTGAGGTAGTGTGGTGTGTCGTAATTCGGTACAATACGCTAATTGATCAATCATTAGCCAACTGTGGGTCATTGTGGTTGTGCCAACTTGATAATTAAACATGGAAGTGAAAAACAGTGAGGTACAATGGTGTATAATACACGAAGTACTAGGGCCCACATGACTGACAGCGATGATGAGGGCACGAGAGACGCTAGAGCGGTAGAAGTTAGCCTGGTAAGGAGTGAGGTAAATCACGAAATAGACGAGCAAATTTTGCTTATTGAAGCGTTCATGGAATATAGAGCGTGGGAGCGGGAACCGGAAACTGTAACAGTGGGAATGGAATGCTTGTTCCCGCTCAGACGAAGGTTGCAATGCCACCTCCGGCACAGGCTGTTGTAGTGGTAGTGCCTGCCAGTGTAGTGACGAAACTTCCCATCCCGATATTGCACGTTTCCGAGTTTGACAATTCTAGATCCAAAAAGGGCTACTTGTCGATCGAAGCCTTCATTGAAACCTAGGAAAATGCTACCAAGGGCTGGACCGACACACGGAGGATTGCGCAGGCCACTGCAAAGATGATCGGGGCCATGGCACAGAAAATTATGTCTCTGAGGTGCATAGCGAAGAGTTGGGAAGCGTACAAACGCTTCTTTTTTCAGAATTTTACCCTGGACATTGACGAAACAAGAGAAATGTGGGTGAGCTATTATCCAGAAATCCAGGTGGGGGAGACCATCGCCAACTTTGTCACCCGGATTTCGAGGGATTATGACAGTTTGGCACCAGAAACAGAATGGTCAGAGGAGAACAGAGAGAACCTCTGTCGACGGATGCTGATAAGGACTCTCCCCAACTCCGTAGCTGCGTTCCTGTCGGGACACGTAGAGCCCTTGAAGACATTGATTCCCCAGGCACAAATAGCGTTGGATAAAGAGGTGCGTCATAAAGGAGAGGGGAGGACAATGTCCAACCCCCAACCCATCGTCGCCACCGCCAATCCTACCGCGCCGCACCACGAAAGCGCGCTCCACCCACCCTATCGAACTCCAGAGCTGGACAGAGGGTAACAAAGGGAAGGGGGAGCGTGGATACGAGTGGGGGTCACTTGCGCGTCCAAATGCCCATCCTTCGGGCATTGGGGTTGTTATGGGTGCGGTGCAGCGAATCACCTGGTCAGCCAGTGTCCAAAAAACGTTAGGAAGTCTATTACACCGGCCAAAGAACTTCGTTATGGGTTTCAGTCCCTTGTTTAGACTGCAATAACTTGAAGATGCGTAGTACGTCTAATTTCAAAATCCCTGAGCGCAGATGTTGTGATGTTGAAAATATTACTCTTGTCCAGTTTACATTATGATGAGGTAGAAAAGCCTTTATATCAGAAATTTCCTAGGAAATGATTTCTTCTCTTGCATGGGCTCTTCCTAATCCATAAGTTGTATTTTTTGTTGTTGTGTATTTTAGTTTTGACTGATTCATATAAACTGATTGGAACTGGAGTCTCTTAGGCCATGAGTCACGCTCGGTTACACCATTGTTGTGGTGGCCAGAGGTTTTTGTTAGTATGGTATTCATTACTAATACAAGTATCTCTCTATTAGCGTAATGTTTCACTGGCATGTAATTATCTGCCGTTGGTAAATCTTATCTCATTAACTCATCACCGCTTCGACGACTTTCTTGTCGCTTATTACTCCATTAGTTTAAGAGCTTTCCCTTCATATTTACCCTTATCATTAGGCTCCTGCTATCCTGTCAGTTCATCATTGAAAGCAAATGACGGTATTAAATCATTCTTGTAAACTTTTCAAATGATTAAAAGGTAAAGGGCGTTGATGGGTAGCTCTTGATTTTGATTGTTCTGTATAAAGAAGCAAATCCTGGTTTCCATTTTTATATAAAAAAACTTTTAAGCATGATATCTATTTCAAATATCTGAGTGAAATAAATAGAATAATGGCAAATTTAACGGAAATTGGGAATTGAGGGAAAGAGGAGATGAAACATCTAAAGGAAACAATGTAATTTGAGGGGAAAATTAATATAAAGAAATTGCAGATCCTTCGAAATCATTCTCAAGGTGAAAGACGTTTTTTTTAGCGTGATATCTATTTCAAATATCTGAGTGAAATAAACAGAATTATGACAAATTTAACGGAAATTGGGAATTGAGGAAAGATAACAATATAATTTGAGGGGAAAATTAATATAAAGAAGTTGCAGATCCTTCGAAATCATTCTCAAGGTGAAAGACGTCAGAAAGATGTTGAATTATATGATCTCGACCTGATGTAACACTGCCGTGTAGTTTTTATATTTATTATTCAATGTAGAACTTGATTATTTCCGTATCTGTAACTGAGTCAGGATTTACGTCAGGTTTAGATGCGATTTCAAGGATTTTAGTGTGAAAATGTGCGAAAGTATTAATAATAATAATAAAAAAAAAGCTATTTGAACGATTACATTGTTCTCATTTCAGATATCTCTCCGAGAGACAGGGAGTTGGATAAATGATTAATATTCCTGAAAGTGGCTCATTGGTAGTAATCATTATATATATATATATATATATATATATATATATATATAATATATATATATATATATATATATATATATATATATATTATATATATGATATATATATATATATATGATATCTATAATATATATATCTATAGTATATATATATATATATATATATATATATATATATAGTATATATATGTATATATATATATATATATCTATATATATATAATATATATATATATATATATATATATATATAATATATATATCTATGATTACTACCAGATTACTACCAGTGAGCCACTTTCAGGAATATTAATCATTTATCCAACTCCCTGTCTCTCGAAGAGATATCTGAAATGGGAACAATGTAATCGTTCAAAAGCCTTCTTTTTATTATTAATATTTTCGCACATTTTCACATTAAAATCCTTGAAATCGTATCTAAACCTGACGTAAATCCTGACTCAATTATAGAAAATACAGAAAATATCATCCACATACCTAAACCATATAACTTTTTGGGGTAAAATTCTTGTTAAGTTTTGTCTAAAATAAATCCATGCAAATATTGCTAAAGACAGGAGATAAGAGATTACCCACAGCCATGCCAAACATTTGTCAAAAAAATTCCCCATTAAAACAAAATTCACTATCTTTGATACATAACCTTATGAGACTAATGAGGTTTTCTACAGTTAAGGGAATATCATGACGTTCTAATTCATCCTCCAAAAATTCAAGTAAATCATCTACAGGCACTTTTGTAAATAAAGAGACAACATCAAAACTAACTATATTAAAATCAAGAAATTGTAATTTGAATTTTCTTGATGTAACTGTCCATAAATATTGCCTTGAAACTTGAATACCCAACGACTTTTGTAGATGTGACATGGAAAAGAGCTAGGAAAACATTTTATTTAACTAATGATAAACTTGAATTTAGTAAGCATAACATTCTAAACTTACCGTATGATGGAAGGTTTCTAGAAATTCCTTGAATTTTAAAGCTCTTTAACATAAATGTTGTTTTCAGTAATATTAATGTCAACAGTTTAGTAATAGAAAATTACCCTAAAGATCTTCCTGGCTGCATATATGAAATTTCTTGCAAAAAGAGTGATAAAGCCTATTACGGACAAACCGGTAAATCTCTTTCACAACGACTCGAACAGCACCAATATTCTGTGAGACCTGGACAAATATCGAATGTTTTATTCGTACATATGAGAGATTTAGATCATCCTATTAACTGGAGTCAAGCAAGAGACTTAATCCCACGTAATGACACAGTTAAAAGGAATATAATTGAATCTTGTTTCATCAAGTCAAATAATGGAAATGTTCAAAATTTAAGTCTTGGTTTATTTAACCTCGATGCCCTCATAAAGAAAAAAAGTTGTAGATAAATATAAGCAACAAAATTAATATATTCCTTTTTTACACGTTTTGGACTACATGGATACGTTGTAGTTTCTGTTAGGGGTAAATCTATGTTTAAGTTTGTGGCCGTGAGATATCCGATAATCTTGGATTATCTCTTTAATTTTTACCTTTTTGACAATTAACCATCTGATATTCTTGGTGTTTTTGTTTACCTGATAACTTTCTATCCTGCTGTTTTTCATTCGTTTCTTGACAATGTCTTAGTAAAGACAAAAATTCATGGATTTCTGCCTATCATTTTCCTGTGGATGAGATATGTAGATGATATTCTAACATTTTGGGATAATACTTGGGGTAATTTTAATGAATTCCTTTCAAATTTAAAGACATTAGTGCCCAGCATCAAATGTAAAGTTGAATGGAAAACAGGCAACGAAATTCCTTTTCTTGATGTTTTAACCCTTAAACGCCGAAGCGGTAAAAATAAAAAACTCCCCCGAATGCCGGAAAAAATAATTTTTTCAAAAAATCACAGTGCGCTTAATTTTGAAGATTCAGAGTTCATTTTAGTATGCAATCATCAGAAATGAAAAATAATATCATTATCATATGTAAATAATGCAATATATGGTAGCAAAAAAAAGAAAATTCATACATAATTGTATTAAAATCACGCTGTGTAAAAAAACGGTAAAAGCTAACGAGTTTATTTTTTTCGTTGTATTGTACACTAAATTGCAATCATTTTGATATATAATACATTGTAAAACAATAAAAGCAACACCGGAAAAATATTATCACAAAATGATGTACGAATTCGTAACGCACGGACGTAAAAAAATGTTTTTTTCAAAAATTCATCGTAATTGTTCTAGAGACTTCCAATTTGTTTTAAAATTAATACAAATGATTGAATATTACGATACTGTAAGAGTTTTAGCTTACATTTGCAGTTTTCGACCATTTCCGACGAGTTAAAAATGACCAAATGTAAAATTAAATTTTTTTTTTTTTTTATATGCAATTATTTCGGAAATTAGAAAAGCTACAACCTTCAAATATTTTTCCTTTTATTCTAAATAAAATTGCGCACATTTTCATATATAAAACTCTATGAAATGCCTAATATGAAACGGAGCAAATTTTCTGAGAATGCGATTCGCGATTTATGGCGGAGAATCCGCGCGCGGAGGGAAGGAAAGTTTTTTTCATAAATACACCATAAATCGAAATATTGTGCTAGAGACTTCCAATCTGTTGCAAAATTAAGGTAAATGATTGAATATTACTAAAATATAAGAGTTTTAGCTTACAATTGCGTTTTTTTACCATTTCGGTAGAGTCAAAATTGACCGAAGGTTGAAAATTTGTCACTTATCATTTTTTTATATGAAAAATTTTTCCAAAACTCTGATAAAAGCTACAACCATGAGTTGTTTTTAGTTGTATTGTGCATGAAATTGCGCACATTTCCATATATAAAACTTTATGTAACGGCTAATTATAAAATGGTGCAAACATTACCACAATCGCATGTATGATTTTTTTCGGAAGAGTTACCGTGCGGACGCAAGGAAAACGTTTTTTCATAAATTCACCATAAATCGAAATATTGTGCTAGAGACTTCCAATTTGTTGCAAAATTAAGGTAAATAGTTGAATATTACTACAATATAAGCGTTTTAGCTTACAATTGCGTTTTTTGACCATTTCGGTAGAGTCAAAGTTGACCAAAGGTTGAAATTTTGGCACTTATCGTTATTTATATGGAAATATTTCATAACTGATAAAAGTTACAATCATTAGTATTTTTTTTGTTGTATTTTAAATGAAATTGCGCACATTTTCATATATAATACTTCATGTAACGGATAATTTAAAATGGTGCAAAAATTATGTCAAAGTGACAAAATAATTTTTGAGATGTGTCACTGATACTTTTTAGTGCGATAAGAAAGAAATTCGCGCTTGCGCGCCTGTGTAACGCTTGTAAACAAAACAACGCCTTGATCCGTGAACTCCCAGCATCCCCCAAGGCGCGTGATTCAAAAGTTTTTGGCTGGTAGGCCTATAAGTATTCTTCCGCGAATTTAAAAAAAAACGTTTTTGAGTCGACGTATGGTACGTCCATTCTGCAATCGGGGGAGATTTTGACTCGACGTTTAATACGTCCATTCGGCGTTTAAGGGTTAATAATCAGAGACACGACAGAATACAAATTTACCATATACAGAAAACCATCGTTCTCACTTTCATACATTCACTATTTTAGCTATCACGGCATTCCTATCAAGATAGGCGTATCCAGCAACCTATTCTTAAGAGCCTTACGAATTTGTTCCCCAGATTTCCTGGAAAAAGAATTTGAACTAATTCGTAAGCAGCTTTCGTCTCTAAGGTATCCTGCCCATATAATTGAGAAAGCAATTCACAAAGCAAACATAATTTTCCACCGACCCCCTCAAGACAAGACCAGAGAGGCACCCAACAATAAAATAAAAATTCCACTCCTGGACAGGATTAAGACGATGACCCAGACCCTCGGAAAATATAACCCTTTTGCATTTACTTACCCAAATACCTTAGCCAAATCCCTGATTAACGTCCAACAAAAGACATCCCCCAAAGACACAGGGGTTAACGAAATCCCATGCCGGGACTGTGACCAATCTTACATTGGATTTACAGGAAAATCACTTCCCCAGCAATTAATACAACATAAACGGTCAGTTAGGTATGATAACAGAACTCAGCTATTTTCAACCTTATAAATGAACACAACCATAGAATAAACTGGAATTTGTCACATAATTTATAGCAGCAACTGCCAGTACAAGAGTCAAATGATGGAATCGGCCTTGATTAAACAGAGGCAGGTAATGAACATCTGAAAAGGAGCATGTGATTCAGATGTCATCGACAAAGTTTTCATTCAACCAATGCTTAAGAAGATTAAAGGAAGATTATCAGCAGGAGTGACCTAAATTGACTTACCTGTGGATGGACTTCTTGGTATAAATACCACCTTTTCTGTAACTTTTCCCATTCATCTACCTAAAGAGGGAGACAGCAGTTTCTGAAATATATTTTTCTCTATTTTTTTTATGTTTTTATGGGCTCCTTTTATTAGATGGTATTCTGTTGTAACAGAACATTTTTACCAGTGATATAATTCTATCTGTTATTATAATATATATATTATATATATATATAAATATATATAATATTATTATATATTATATATATATATATATATCTATATATATATATTATAGGTATATATATATTATAATAATAAATTATATTCTAATATTTATATATCATATATATATATATATATATAATATATATAATATATATAGATATATATATTATTATATATCTATATTATATATATATACTATATATATATATATATATATATATATATATATTATATTATATATTAATATATATATATATTATATATATATAGCGGCTCAGTGAAATAAATATATAAGAGCTTCAGAAGGTGTCCATGATACAATGAGTAAAAGGGATCAAGTTTATTAGCAACGAAACGTTTCGCTCATGGAACCTCTGTGCATCATCAGTCTGTGAAAGAACAAAGAGGCACATAAATAACATTCAATGATAAAACAATAAAGGAACTCACAAATATTAAAATATTCTTAAAAATTAAAAAGAACAAAGTAAAAACACAAACAACAGGTAAAGAGAGAGAGAACAACCAAGCACCAACCGTCCATAATGTAGAGAGAAGATGGAATGACCAAAAATCAGTTGACGGTGATGACGTCAACTATGCCAGGTATAGAGTTGCTGAGGAGGTATTGCTATTGAGTGAAGGAACAAGTTTCTTAATGTATAACGACTCGAGGGTAGTTAGATGGTCAGGATTTTTTACATAATCTATTATTGTGAATTGTTCTTTTTGGATTTCAATTTTACAATTAGAAGCATGGTTCCTGAAATTGGAGGTTGTTTTAGTTTCTGACCAGTACGGAAGCTGAAACCCAGATGGCTACAATATCTGACCCTCCGAGTCGATCCAACGTAAGAGCACGGACATCTAGGGCAAATAAATTTATATATGACGTTGAATCTCATGAAGGGCTGAAGGCGGTCTTTAAAGCTTTAGAAGGAGCCAATTGTACAGGGATTACTTGATGTAAGTTTGACTCTGAGACAAGGAATCTCTTTTTCAATGATTTGTGTGAGATTGGACGAGAATTTAAAGTCAGGCATATATGGGATAGTTGCATAAAACAGTTTCTTAGAAACATCAAAATTAGGTAATGGTGGCTGAAAGAATTTGTTAAGTATCTGATTGATTATTTCTTGTGGGAAAGAATTGGACTTGAACAAGCTTAACAAGAACGTGATATCATCATGAAAAATTTTCCAAGAAGATGAATATTTCAGGGCTCTGTTAACTAATGTGTGGATTGTATTAAGTTTAAAAGATCGCTGACATGAGCTAGTCCTGTAAAGGTACGGTTTCTGTACACGGACGTGGCAAATTCAGAATTGGATCTTGTTATTTTCAAATCCAGGTAAGGTAAAATCCCCTCATTTTCAACTTCCATTGTAAAATTAATATTTGGGTACGCATTGTTAATAAAACCTAAAAACAAAGAACACTGCCAAGGGTGTTGAAATAACCCAAAGGTATCGTCAACGTATCTACGCTAAAGTGAGGGTTTGAAGTTGAGATCACACTGGTTTAAAAATTTGGATTCTAAGTCCGACATAAAAAAGAATTGGCAAAAATGGGGCCTAGAGGAGATCCCATAGCAACTCCATCGACCTGCGAATATAGTCGCTTATTAAATATGAACATCGAGTCTTGCACAGCAAGATCAAGTAAAAATCTTATTCAGTATAATATTAATAGGGTCATTAAGTGGAACGTTTGTGAAGAGGGATTTCACATCAAAAGTGACCATATAATAATCTCTATCTTGTGTGATTAATTGTTGAATTTCAAGCCCATTTTTCAAAGTAAACTCATTATTGCTGTATTCAGAGAGAAGTCCAGCCAAAAATTTAGAGATGGAAAAAGCAAGACTCGATGTTCATATTTAATAAGCGACTCTATTCGCAGGTCGATGGAGTTGCCATGGGATCTCCTCTAGGCCCCATTGTGGCTAATTTTTTTTATGTCGGACTTCGAATCATGGACACCTTCTGAAACTCCTATATATACATATATATATATATATATATATATATATATATATATATATATATATATATATATATATATATATATATATAATATAATATGTATGAATAATTATCACATCACCGTGATCCATATAAATTATCGGAGCTACAAATGTCCTACCTCGGAATTGATATATTTTCATATATGTAAACCAACGGGGAATTTTTTAGTTGATAATAATTTCGTCCCCTCATGGGATCGAACCACCGTCCAGCGAACAGGAACGAAATCAGGACGACATTGACGTTACCGATTCGGCTAACAAGTGAGGCATTAGTTTATACCGATTCTGATTCTGCCCTTACAAGTAACCGTCGAACTCGTTTATTCGTAATTAGAATCGATATCCAACCCCCTCTACCATGTTAGACAATTCGAATGTTAGACGAACGTAGCCATATTATGAATAATTATCACATCACCGTGATTCATACAAATTATTTGAGCTACAAATGTCCTTTAATATCTAATTCGCTCTACCTCGGAATTGATATATTTTCATATGTGTAAAACAAAGGGGAATTTTCTAGTTGATAATAATTTCAAACATGAATTGGCAAAGTTGACACTTCTACAACGTTTAGGAAGCACACGCGAAAAAATGGACACCCTCCCCCTTTCCCATTTTTCCCCCTCTTACCCAGTCTGTTACGAGTATATAAATATAAAAGTTTTCCACGTTTCCACTTAACAGGCGACACCATTCTGGGACGAGAAGTAGGTCGTCTCTGAACTTTTCCTGTGATTGGAGGAAAGATTATCAATATTCTACTTGGAGTTATTTTTTGTCCCCTGACACCAAAGTTGGTTGGTGCCTGGGGTTAGCTAGCTTTTCGCTTCGTTTGTCAGACTGTCTGTATTTTAGCGTAGCTGCCAAACTTTCCTTGTTATTGAAGGGCCTACTTGATTGAAAGGATTCCAATGAAACCTGTTCCTACTTTCATGTACAGCCATTAACAAAATGTCGACACTATACCGGTGCTCCCCTGAATGTATGTTTTCGTATTGATGTGTCTTCCCTGCCTTCCCTGCCACATGCCTGGCACATGCTGTGGTGCTCCGAGTCAGCAGTGACCTAAATGAGTTATTAATTACAGGCAATTAAGTAACATCAGTACATTGATTTAAAGCGGTTAGCGTCGGAATAAAGTGGACGGCAGCCAAAGGTTACTATGGCAAAATCTAAATAGAAGCATATTCTCTTTTGGCATGGCTCTATATTAAGTAGTAATGCTATAATTTTCTCACAGGCCGAGTCTAAGGTATCTTATTATGTATGTATATTAATATATATATATATATATATATATATATATATATATATATATTATTCCATATATATATATATATACACATATATACACACATATATATATATATATAATATATATATATATATATATATATATATATATATATATATATATATATATATATTATATTAAGAGGGGGAGAGAGAGAGAGAGAGAGAGCGAGAGAGAGAGAGAAAGAGGAGAGGAGAAATATATATATATATATATATATATATATATATATATATATATATATATATATATATATATATACATATATATATATATATATATATTATATATATATATATGTATATATATATATATATATATATATATATATATATATATATTATATATATATATATATATATATTGTACAAGGGATATCTGAGAGACAACAATTCAGAAATTTAGTTAAATATATTTGGTTTTAGAGGATTTCTCATAGCTTTTGATCATCCTATGATAGCTCAACTTTTCAGGCAATAATTTCTTCTTTACTTAACAACAAAGCTGACTAATTTGCTATATTTTCTATTTGATTTAGGGTAATATTTGTGCTTAATTTAAAATGTAACTGTTATATTTTGAATGTTCGAAGCGTGCATACTTATTATATCTCAATCTTAGTTCAGTATCGGAAGGAGCCAGCGTAGTCTCATGTTTTTTTTTTTTTTTTATTTAACTTTGGAAGCCATGAGCTCCCCTAGATTTTATTATCTGTATCTTTTAAAATGCTTGGAGCTTCGGTTTCTTTCTGCTATTCAAGGAGAGAGAGAGAGAGAGAGAGAGAGAGAGAGAGAGAGAGAGAGAGAGAGAGAGAGAGAATGGGGGAAAGGCAGGCTGGGTAACTTGACAAAATTAGTAAAGTGCGCAAATACTTTGTAGTGACAGGAAAACAATAAAACATTAAGTAAATGTTGTTTCTGACGCCTTGACTCTCAGATCGGGAACAGTGAGAGAGAGAGAGAGAGAGAGAGAGAGAGAGAGAGAGAGAGAGAGAGAGAGAGAGAGAAAGGAAACCCTGAAAGTTGTTTGATCATAGGAACTACGCTTCCATCCTAGCCAAAACATGAATATTTAGGGAACTGAAGGAGAGAAAATAACTCCAGTTCATACAGATGACAACAAAGTGGATGAGAGGATGCAGATTAATGTTAGATATTTGGTGTTCGCGTTTACATAGTTTTCTTTGTCTACATTAGCTTAAACAGACGTCAACGTTATTATTATTATTATTATTATTATTATTATTATTATTATTATTATTATTATTATTATTATTATTATTATTATTATTGCTTTTGTTATAAAAATTGGTATTTTTCATAAAAAAAACTATGCTTTGTAAAGAAAGATGGAAATTATGGGGAGAGTTTGGAAAAGCAAAATTTGTAAGGCGTGAAAGGATGTTGAGCCAACTTTCTTGTGTGGAACTTGAATACGATTTCTTTTTCTTTTTGAAAAGGCAAACCAGCCTCTTGAAACAGGTATTGAAGAGTTTTGGAACATAGTAAGCAAGATTCATACTCTAGTTGTGAGTCTGGTTCACTCTTGTTCTTATCGTTATCACTAAATTTTATGACTGTTACTTTATGAAACTCTGTATGTATCCATATATTTATTATTTATGTGTGTAACGGGTTATGAAGTTCACGTTTACCTGTCGCAAAGTTTAAAAAGAAAGAAAAAAATTACACGGTAGGATGGACGTGGAATATATTTGGAAAATATATATCGAAATGAAATTATTGGAGCCTGTCAGTATTTGCATCATCAGCAGGGACATAATTGCAGCCATTAAACTTGCGTCGTTGGTTTTAATGGGCTTTTTTTAACACCTGGGTCTGAGCTCGACGCGCGATAAATTGCCGAAGATTAGTTGCAGAATGCTGGTACGTGTGTGCTAATTGCTTCTTCTAGAAAGCTGGTAATTTAGGGTTCATATAACACTAAATTTTTTTTTCATGATTTGTTTCGAACATGTCAAACTGTTTATACGTACATCTATCTGTCTAACTATCTACAATATGTATACCTATATACATACATACAGACTTACACACTCACACACACAGGCTGATGACAAAGCAAATGTTTCTTGGTGGATTATCAGGAGAGCGCCTTCGTCTTTACCCAATCTTTTCCATCTGAGCGTTTATATCGTTTCTAAATCCATCCTGGCTGTCCTCCCTCAGTTGTTGTGGCAAACCTATCAGGTTTCTTATTTGCCTTACAAGGGGTGTCGACCTCGCCTTGTCGACCAGTTTCTTCCAGCACTGCACACAATGATATAATGTCAGGTTTATTTATACTTAAAACATTTTTTAAAATGTAAATACTGTTGTTGTTGATGGTATTATTATTGTTTATTGTTCCGTTGATTTTTACGATATTACTGTTGGTATGAGTCTATTTATTAGTTTTGCTACTGATTTAGTGTTGTTTATTTCAATTCTTCCTGGAGACATCAAGCTGAACCGTGGGCCTGTTACTCTTTACTGTCATAAATATTGTAGAGTACTTTACTAAATTATTCGGGGCTTAAGACCAAATTTTCTTGATCTCCAGTTGTGCCTATAAATATGATTTGATGTTTTTATCTGAGACGCATGTAAGAAGCAACAAGTTATTGTTTGATGGCCCTGACGTTATTTAACGTTGTCACATCCCATACACTTAAGTTTGGTGGCCTATTTATCGTCAGAAAATTTTGAAGTGTAGCTGTCTTGAAGTTCTATGTTTTAAGATTTTCGGTAACTTCTACAATGTTTATGTATTTGCTGTTTACTACCATCCAAATATCAGCAATTCTATTTATGACTGTCTCTTGGAAAGGATTAGTATGGCTCATTCACAGGATTCAAAAGCTTCATCCGTTATATGTGGAGACTAATGCAAAGCTCAGAGAGTGGCTAAATTCAAATTCCACAAATCAACATGGTCAGTCTGCTTTTGAGTACTGTATTTCATCTGAATTTGTCCTGCTTATTGAGGAACCTAGTATATTTCTGGTAATAGATTATACATCATATTCACAGATGTTCCAGCTATTGTCAAGTCCAAGGTATGCAAATATATAGGCACTTCTGATCACTGCGCCGTTGATATGGGCATATCTGTCAAATTATTATATTCTTAATGCCACCATTGGAAACACTGTGCGGCTGAAATCTAGAACCAGTTTGGGTAGTATTATTGAAACTTGTCAAGAACTTGATATTTCAGATGCTATATCATATCCTGATCCCAAGAAGTTAAATGAAATGCTGATAGCTATTTTGATCAGTTATGTCCCTAGAAAGGTCATCCAGTTCAGGACAAATGACCAGCCATAGTTTGATGAAACAATAGACGAGGTTACCATGACAAACAGACCAAATTCAACACATGGAGATGGAATCGTTCAAATGAAAATTGTACCTTTTTGTTGAGTCTTGCGATGCTGCGAATAGAACTTACCATAGAGCCAAGAGAAATTATAATCATTCTGTGAAGAGGAAACTCGAAGGAAATTTTCAACATCATCTGTGGCGGGCCAAATGGGAATCATCTTTCTTTGGGTCAGGCTCGTCTTCCATTTCACCATTACTAACAGATGTTGGTGATTCGATTACTGGCCCTAGGGAAAAAGCTGAACTGCTTCATCAAGCTTTTGAAGTTAAACAATAAGGGGAAAATGTCCTCTGCCAGACACTTTTCATTCTGAACCTATTCTTACAAAATTTACATTTCACCCTACAGCTATTAAGGAAATTCTGGATAGTCTTGATGAAGGAGATCTCGATGGTTTCTTCCCTTTGTTTTGTAAAGAAGTTTCTAGTGTGCTGTCTCTCAAGATAAGTAGATTTTATAGATTTTAATGTCGAAATATCCTTGTGGATGAGTAAAAACTTAGTAATTCAGTTCTGTTCCAAAGAATGGCATATCTGGTACATTGAATTTCTGTTAGGGTTAAATTCCATCACATGGTGTATCTTCGCTCTTCCGTTATATCGTAGTTCCTGATTGGTTGTTTGCTCTTTAATAACTGGAGAGACGTGCATTGTATATCATATACTCACTATTATGTCCGTACATTTTTTGTCTATCTCTATTACGTATGCTGTATAACTGTTGCCCCCTATTACGTATGCTGTAAAACTGTTGCTCTCTATTACGTATGCTGTATAACTGTTGCTCTCTATTACGTATGTTGTAAAACTGTTGCTCTCTATTAAGTATGCTGTAAAACTGTTGCTCTCTATTACGTATGCTGTATAACTGTTGCTCTCTATTACGTATGCTGTAAAACTGTTGCTCTCTATTACGTATGCTGTATAATTGTTGCTCTTTATTACGTATGCTGTATAACTGTTGCTATCTATTACGTATGCTGTATAACTGTTGCTCTCTATTATGTATGCTGTATAACTGTTGATCTTTATTACGTATGCTGTAAAACCGTTGCTCTTTATTACGTATGCTGTATAACTGTTGCTCTCTATTACGTATGCTGTGTAACTGTTGCTCTCTATTACGTATGATGTAAAACTGTTGCTCTTTATTACGTATGCTGTATAACTGTTGCTTTGGTGCTTAATTTTTTTTCACTGTTGCTATTTGTATTTATATTTTGAATTTGCTGTCGTTGCTTAAATCTCATGCGACTAGAGGGTAAAAATTGTTAGAACGATTCTCTTTCATTGCCACGTATTTATTAGGAGTTAAGATGCTTATGGGGATTGTCTGTGACAAACGAAACATAAAGAGACCTTTGGCATTTGAGAGTCATGTTTGTATTGTATTTACGTTACAGAACGGAAATGCAAGGAGAAGAAAAGGAATTAAAGCACGAATCTGGTCAAGTGTGTAGAAATGAGAGAAGTTCCCTACAGGACTAAATTGGTTTTTGATATGATAGGTACGGAGTCGTAGAGACCTTAGCATTCAGCCGGTTGTATAGAGGACACATTTGTGCAAGTAATCCTTGCGGGCACCATGATTCTGGACCTTGTGGGATATAGAATAAAGGGACTGAGATAACTTGACGAGTCATTGAAATTTGCATTGTGCTCAGTAATTAGGAAAGTGAAAAAAAAAAAAGAAAAATGAGAACGAAGTTGATGACAAATAATGAAATACAGGTATGTCAGAAAATATGAATATTCGCACACAGAAAGAGTATTTCAGGAACACTGAAGAGGAGTACCAAGAATCTTTTAGGGAGGCCGCTCTACAGTTATACCACGGAGGAAATGAAAGACCTCGGGTTGTGTGACGCCGAGCATCTCGCAAAATTTAGGCTTTTATGGTGACAGTGAATGGCACAGCACCGAAGGCAGAAACAGAAGATCCATGAGCGAATAGTTAATGGTTATCTTGTGCTGATGAATGAAATATTAACTGCCATTGTTTGGCGTAGAAAATCATTTCTTTGAGCAGTTGTTATTTTTTTTTTTTGTGTCTCCGATGCATTACAGATAAAGCTTCACTAAGGAAGGGCCATGGGGAAAGTGGTTTGCAGTGCGCTAAAGGGAAGCAAAAAGCAGCATCATTTGCCATGCATTTCAAGAGGCAGGAACACTGGAATAGGTAGGTGACCGAGTGGAGATTGAAGGATAAGAGGCTGTGCTGAACGCCTCATGTATTGCAATGTGGTTCGCGTGCAAGGAGTGTGAGAGAAAAGAAAAAAGAAGGGATTTATTTATAGAAGAGAAATACTAACAACTGATACAGATGTATTCAAGCTATAGTACATCCTTTTGTAGAAAAACAGAAATAATCCTACAAACTAATAATGCTCGTACATGTTTCCGGAGCGTTTCAGTTTTGAGAACTGAATGTTGATATCTTAAGCGAAATTAAAATTTCAATGAATTTCCGTTTATGCTTCCCATAAGCATATTAAAATTCATGTGTTTTAATTACTGTCAGAGGCAGGAATACCACGTGACCTAGTATGTACCTGAACTATTGACGTTAGGGGAGAAGTGAAACATCGTCATGAAATTCTCACATACAGAAATTCACTTTATGAGAATAAAATAATAAAATCGGCGTTTCCTTCTGCTCAACTTCCTTCCTGGAGTTGATAAAATATGAAAATATACTAATTTATATAATTTTTATTTATTTTTTATCCAGGAGGGAGGGTAAGCAATCCTAAAGGTAGAGCTATTCTGTTTTTTCACTCATCGGCATCATAAGCTTTTTCATAATGTTATAATGGATTTTCTCTTTCATCCTTTACTAAATCATAAAGCAGGGCCCCTAGTGTTAGAGATAATAGGAAGTATGTCGGCCGTATTTTGTTCACTTTTTATTTATTTATTTATTTTGTAATTTTTTTTTATTTAATTTTCTTTTATTTTGCGTTCCAGCTTCCTCACTGCTTTCCATCTCACGTAAGCGTAATCTCTCATCAATGCATTTGACTAAATTCTTATTTCATCACACATTTTGAAATTAAATTAGGTTACTGTGTCACTGAATGTCGAGGGTCGTAGCATTTGGTTTGCTCATGGAATAATTAGTTTTGATATGAAACTGAACATCGTAATTGGAAATCTACTTTTCTATTCTTTTTAGGAGCTAATGTGCACAACTGAATATTAATGACATTCTACTTGCCGTACTGATCACCTGTTTGCCGATAAAATTAACAATGAAGAAAGGCGAAGTCAATTTACTCAGAAAAAATGACCCAATTAAGTTACGCGGCATTACAATATTCCAGGGGATTATTGTTCAAGTGAGAGCACACTGGCGTTATGATAAGAGAAATGGTTTAATTTGTGATTACTACCAACTTTTTACGTCTTTTGATTTCCCTCTTTTCTTTACTTAGTTCTACAAAGCCTTCATTTACACCGATCTTATCATTTGATACTTTATGATTTCAGTTTCATTTAAATTCTGTGTCGATTATCAGTCTTTGCGATGCTATTTTACATTAATAACTTATTCCACATCTGACTCTTCTCTTTTCTGGTCTCTTTCTGGTCGGAAAATATTTACGTGGAGTGTGGAAGATTACTTTGGGTCCTAATTACGAGTTTTTCAACCTTTTAGAGAATTTTTCAAATGATCTTTTATTTCCCTCATCAACAGGAGAGGCGGTTGAAACTTCAATTAAGGATCCTGTACGGCAGGGGAAAGTTTGATGGATTTCGGAAGGAGAGTCGTGAATGTTCATTTTGGATTGGTCTGTGAGGCCCTTGTTTCTCACTGATATTACACGACGTCATTATTTTGTTTTGGTAAACGAGATTTATAAATTGACCTTGGAAGATTATATCAAGTCGTCATTTGCTAAAGGTTATCTCTGCATAAACTTGAATTAAACGTTGTTTAGTGATCCTGGTTCCAGACCTGAGAAGTAGGACATGATCTAGTGTGTGGCGGAGCCTGTTGATTGGTGATCCAGTCCGTGAAAGCATTTGTTGAACGCTTCGTTTATTACATGAGCCCGTGTTCCCTGACACAACTGTATACTGTATTGCTGTCGTAAACACCGTTTCGAATACGTACGGAATATCTCAGTCATACTAGGTATCAAATTGCTCATAACATCTGCTTCAGCGTAGAATTGTTT
>NC_087213.1:81710919-81733058 GCF_015104395.2 Macrobrachium nipponense | reverse complement strand
AAACATTAATCTCTCCTATACAGTTTCTAGATAATTTCAGGGCAAAACCTCTTCCACTGAACGTTAACTATATATATATATATATATATATATTATATATATATATATATATATATATATATATATATATATATATATATATATATATATATATGTGTGTGTGTGTGTGTGTGTGTGTGTGTATATGTATATGATATGTATATTGTATAGATATATTATTAGATATATGATATATATTATATATATATATAGTATAGAATAATATATTATATATATTTTATATAATATTTAAAATAATGGTCTATACTTATAGATATATATATATATAAATTATATATAATATATCTATATATTATAATATATATATAATATAGATTACATAATAATATATGCTAATGATGTGTAATATACATATTATATAATATCTATATATATATATATATATATATATACATATATACCATATAGACATAGTAAGTATATTATATATATATAATATATATATATATACCATATGTATATATATATATATAATATATAATATATAAAGGTTTTTTGCCACGAAGGAAAAAAATGAAAAAACGAGTTGGCCGAGAACTTTCGGTCCTATTCGGACCCTTTACTGAGGCATACTGATTTTACAAAGGAACACCAGAGTCAAAAGAAGGCTTAATATACAAACTGACACTACCACATAGCCATAAGGGCGATTTTCACTCTACAGAGAGGAGGAGGAGTCATAGGCTAGCCACACCTTGAAGGATACTCGCGGTAAACAAGTGATTCTTCCAGAAAAACAGTACATTTTGAAAACAACATTGGAGCATATACAATTTAATATCATGAATTTTTTCACAAATTTTCCCAACAAAAATTATTATTAATGAAAAGACGAATGAAAATATAAATATATATATATATATATATATATATATATATATATATATATATATATAATATATCGAGCAAAAGAAAGAGGGAGAGAGAATATCGGAAACCAGAGAGAGAGAGCAAGGAGAGAGAGAGAGGGAGAGAGAGAGAGAGAAAGAGAGGAGAGAGAGAGACCAGAGACGAGACGAGAGAGACGAGAGAGAGAGAAGGAGAGAGAGAAGGGAGTGAGAGAGAGAGAGAGAGAGAGGAGAGAGGGAGAGAATTAATAACTATTTACATGTGGCACTAATTTATTAGTTGTTCATTTATTTTGAGGTCCTTCATAAACATCTTCAAATATATGGGTCCAAATGGTACATTCCCAGACTAAAATTTAGGTTGTTTTTATTAGTGATTTGTATAATTGCCGATTCCAGTAAATTTCTTGATACATAATCATTAGATCTAGCAATTACCGAGGTATCACCCCAATTAATACAATGAGATTTTTCACTCAGATGGATAAACAGTGCATTTGAAGTCTGGGCTGTTCTAACTGAATACATTGGCCCGAACACATAAAATTTTTACTAGACTGACCAACGTAAAACGATGGGCAATCCTTACAAGGAATTTTGTAAATGATGTTGTTATTTGTTACAGGGCTATTCTTAATTAGCATATCTTTAATGGTATTTTTATAAGAGAACACTACATTAACATTAAACGATTTAAATATTGATTTTATGGTTTCAAATCTACGAAATAAGGTAAGCTAAAGTACATTTTTACGGATTTCTTTTTCATTAATAGCAAACATTATAAAACTTTTTATGAGCTTTTTGATAACATAAATCAATTAAATGAGGTGGGTAGCAGAGATCGTTTCCTAGCTTTTTTATGTATTCTATTTCTTGGTCCAGGTATTGTGACTCGTGATATGCAAAATTGAAATTTTAATATTAAGATGGTGGCCAGAATAAAATGTACATATGTTAAATTATTTGTGGGTTTTCTATAAATTACTGAATTTTCATTGGAAAGATTCTCTATGTTATTAATAAATCTAGGAAAGGGATGACATTGTTATTTTCAATTTCAACAGTGAATTTTATGGATGGCACTAAATTATTCAATTTAGACAGTAAATCATTTACATCGATACCACCAGGTAAGACTACTAAGATATCATCGACATATCGGTACCATTTTAAGGGGGTAAGTGTGATATTCGGGAGGTGTTGCCTCTCAAAAAATTCCATATAAGTTTGAAAGGAGAGGTGATAAAGGGTTACCCATGGCCATACCAAATATTTGTTGGTAATATTCTCCATTAAAAATAAATCTGCAATCACAAATACATAACTTAATTAAGGAAATTATGTGACTAACGGACATAGGCAATTCATGCAGTACAAGTTCATTACTTAAATATTCTAGCACAGAGTCAATAGGGACTTTTGTAAACAAAGAATATACATTACCTTATTTATATGGCCTAGTCAAAACTCATAAAGAAAACAAACCTACGCGCCCAATTATTAGTACTGTAGGATCAATTGCTTATAAACTATCTAAATATCTTACTAAACTGTTATCCCTGCTACTAGGAACTGTATCTAATTCACACATCCGGAATTCTCTTGATCTTGTGGAAAAATTAAATAACATCGTACTAAACCCTAGCGATGTCTTTGTCAGTTTTGATGTATGTTCCTTGTTTACAAAAGTCCCTATTGACTCTGCGCTAGAATATTTAAGTGTAGTTTTTATTTATTTACTTATTTATTTTTTTTTTTTTTGCGTTTTTCATAAGATTTTAAGGGATTTTTATTTTTGTCTAAATTGCAGCCTTGAAGATATAATGAAGTATTACGAAACGCCGTCGGCAAAAAAAAATAAAATAAAAATAAAAAACTCGTAAGACGGGTATTGCCATTACCTGAATTCCATCTTCGTAGTTGCTATGACCTGTTGAAATCATTATATATAATATATATTATATATATATATATATATATATATATAATACATATATATATATATAATAAGTATGGAGACAGGAGCAATCACTCAGGGATAGACATTGGAGTAGGGAGACGCGTTTTGTCTTTCATCCATTTATTAGCGCCGACGTTTCGTATCAACTTGATACATTTTCCAGGCTGAAACGATTACACATCAATTGCGTATAAGTAAAAAGATACACACAATGTTTACCAACACCAAAATTAAAAACCTTTTAATAAATTAAGAATAAAAACAGAGTAAAAACAGAAACACAGAATAACAGTGAAAGGGCTAGGAGCGAATACAGAGAAACAAATTAATTAAAAAATAATAATAATAATAGAAAAATATATAATAATAATAATAATAATAATAATAATAATAATAATAATAATAATAATAATAATAATAATAATAATAATAATAATAATAATAGCAAAGATCCTCTGGGGACTATGAGGTATCAGAATGGATAGGGTGATACGTGCAAACAGACCAGAGGTGACATTGATTGACAAAATCAAGAAGAAAGTATCACTCATTGATGTCGCAATACCATGGGACACCAGAGTTGAAGAGAAAGAGAGGGAAAAAATGGATAAGTATCAAGATCTGAAAATAGAAATAAGAAGGATATGGGATATGCCAGTGGAAATCGTACCCATAATCATAGGAGCACTAGGCACGATCCCAAGATCCCTGAAAAGGAATCTAGAAAAACTAGAGGGATGAAGTAGCTCCAGGACTCATGCAGAAGAGTGTGATCCTAGAAACGGCACACATAGTAAGAAAAGTGATGGACTCCTAAGGAGGCAGGATGCAACCCGGAACCCCACACTATAAATACCACCCAGTCGAATTGGAGGACTGTGATATAGCAAAAAAAAAAAAAAAAAAAAAATAATAATAATAATAATAATAATAATAATAATAATAATAGAACGAACAAGACACCTACCCACAGCGGTAGCGTAAGGAGAACTGACACGAAAAATTGTTATGGAAGGGAGTGTAAACAAAACAACAGGTAATTAGGCAATAAACAGTTGGGTGGAAGACGATTGGTGGTTAAGAGAAGGTACAGTTAGCTTAATCATTATTGATTCAAGGGTGGTTAGTTCGTCTATATGTCGGGTTCTTCCTACAATATTAAAATGACTGGCATCTATGTGTGTTTTGCAACTTTTACTGTGATTTCTTATGTTAGATTGTTCTGGATTTGATAGTCGACAACCCGTTCTATAGCTAATTCCTTGATGAGAGGAAATTCGGACTTTTAGCAGCTCCTGGTGTAACGATGTAAGTGCCGAGATCACATCTGGGACAATTATACTTATAAACGACACCGGAGGCAAACAGGGGACTGATCTTATCCTTAACTTGGAAGAGTGAGCCGATAGTTCTGGGGTTTATGGGAATTAGTTTCAAATTAAGGGCAGGCAATTGCTCATTGAATAAGTTGATGCATTTTTTCCTAAATTTATTATTATGGAGAAAGGGAAATCTAGCAAACATACGGAGCTTGGGGACACTATGGACTATTGGGGGTGGATTGAATTTTAGATCAAGTAGCTTATTAAGGGATCTATGAAAAATTGCTGGAGGGAAATAATTATCCTTAAAGTAATCAGCAAGGAAAGTCACTTCAGTATGAAAGGTAGACCAGCTTGATGTCAGATTAATGGCTCTATGGAGGAGAGTTGACACGGGAGTCATTTTAAAGTTAAAAAAAACATGAGCTATAAAAATTGGTCCCCAGGCCAGTAAAGGTGCTCTTTCTATAAATACCAGTCGGCGCTAATAAATGGATGAAAGACAAAACGCGTCTCCCTACTCCAATATGTATATATTATAATATATATATATATATATATATATATATATATATATCTATATATATATATATATATATATATAATATATATCATATATATATATATATATATATATATATATAAGAGAATACCACGGGAAATGATAGTCAGGAATCCAAGCGCTTTCGTCTTTATTCAGACATCGTCAAGGAGCTACTAAAGTACAATTGGAGAGGATGGCCCTCAGGTACAAACAAGATCAGGAATACCAGATGGTTAATTATCAAAAGGGTAAAAATTAAAAGGGATAATCCAGGGATTATCGGATATCACACGGTCACAAACTTAAACAGATTCTGACCCTAACCGAAATTACAAAGTATCTTTTACAGTCCAAAAACATGTAAAAACTGAATATATTAATTTTGTTGCTTATATTTATCTACAACTTTTTTCATTATGAAAGCATCAAGTTTAAATAAACCAAGACTTAAATTTAGAACATTTCTATTATTTGACTTGATAAAACAAGATTCAATGATATTCCTTTTAACTGTGTCATTACATGGGACTAAGGCTCTTGCTTGACTCCAGTTAATAGGATGGTCTAAATCTCTCATATGTACAAATAATGCATTCGATATTTGCCCAGTTCTCACAGAATATTGATGTTGCTTAAGACGCTGTGAAAGAGATTTGCCAGTCTGTCCGTAATAGATTTTATCACACTTTTTGCAAGGAATTTCATATATGCAGCCTGGAAGATCTTTAGGAGAATTTTGATTACTAAACTCTTGACATTAATATTACTGAAAACAACATTTATGTTAAAAGCTTTAAAATTCTAGGAATATCTAAAAACCTTTCATCATAAGGTAATTTTAGAATGTTATGCTTACTAAATTCAAGTTTGTCATTAGTTGAATAAAATGTTTTTCTAGCTCTTTTCCATGCCACATCTACAAAAGTCCTTGGGTATTCAAGTTTCAATGCAATATCATAAATAGTTTTAATTTCAGCGTCAATAAACTGCGGGCTACAGACACGTAAAGCCCTTAGGAACATCCCAGAAAAAAACAGAGAATTTAACATTTTGATGGTGATTGGAGTAGTAATGAACAAAAGAGGCAATATTAGTTGATTTTCGAAAGACTGAAAAGGTGAAATTTCTATCATTTCTATGGACAGTTACATCAAGAAAATTCAAATTACAATTTCTTTCTTCCTCTACAGTAAATTTATAGAAGGGACTAAATTATGGAGATTATTAAGGAATTCCTGGAGGTTTTCGTGAACTGGCCAAATACAGAAGATATCATCCACGTATCTAAACCAAATAACTTTTTGGGGCATCCCACGTAAGTTCCCCGTTCACACTTGGGATATATGTATTTGTATACGATGTTGGATGACAACATCGGGCCCAATCTGTCCTTATATCTGATAAAGGAACCTAATGTTAGGGTTTTTTTTTTTTTTAGATAAGTTTGAAATTAACCACCGGAAATTCGCTATTTAATTGGTTAATTATCTTGTATCGAAATCTATTATTGTTAATGAAAGGAAATTGTGCATAAAAAACAAATTTAGGAACTTTATATACCAATGGAGAACTATGTAATTTATACTGAAGAAATTTCCTGAGGAATCTATAAAAGTAATTTACTGGAAAACTATTCTTTTTGAAAAATTGTAAGACGAAATTAATTTCTTCGTGAAAGACCCTCCAAGTAGATGTGTGGATATGGAGTCTAATTTAAAATGAATATAACAAGAGCGTCTCAGTGGCGTGATCGATATGGTCTTGGCCTGAAATCTCGGCGGCCACGAGTTCGATTCTCGGGCATTCCCTTGAGGAGTTAGAGATGTGTATTACTGGTGATTGTAGTTCACTCTCGACGTGGTTCGGAAGTCACGTAAAGCCGTTGGTCCCGTTGCTGAATAACCACTGGTTCCTTGCAACGTAAAAACACCATACAAACAAACAAACAATGAAAGTTAATTCCCAGACCAGTAAAAACACTTTCCCTGAAAATACTAGCATGAAAGCCAACATCACCTCAGAAAACGTGTACATCTAAGATGGATAGTAAGCTTTTGCTCTTCTCTACTGTGAAATTAATATTTGTATGTTTGGTATCAATGGAATTCAGGAACGAATCAGGGTTCAAACCAGACTTTAAAAGGGCGAACGTGTCATCCACGTAATGTCTATAAAATAATGGTCGATAGGTAGGGGGACTCTGGTCTAAAAAGGACTTCCCCAGGGATTGAGTTCTTATAAATATTGGCAAATGTCGGGCCAAGTAGGCTTCCCATCGCCATCCCCTCTATTGCCTAAAAGCGCTATCGGTAAAAATGAAGGTTGTGTCCGGCACGTCGAGGTCTAGTAACTGTTTAAAAAGTGGTCCTGCTAAAATTGTTCAAAACAGAATCATCATTGGAAAAAGAATTTGTTTCAAATAATGTTAATAGCCTCCTCCACAAGTACTACATACATAATGAACAAAGACTCATCATCAAAACTGGCCATTTACAGGTCCGAATCCTGTAAAATTTCGTTTTTGAAATCATTAGAGTTCTTTATATAATTCGTTCTTGGTAAGAGGGCCAAGAAGAGACACTAAGAATTTGGCCAACTTATAAGCATGAGTGTTAATGGAGGAAAGGATGGGTTTTTAAGTGGAACAACTTTGTGGATTTTCGGAAGTCCATACGTAATTCCATAAAAAGAACCTGTGACAAATCAATTTTTGGAATGTGGTATAATCAATAATACCCTTCTGTTCAATTTGCCTGAAAATTATATTTATATTATCTTCTGTCTTAATAATATCTTGTAAATTAGGATGCCAACCTTCTGAAATTTGGGCGACTCACCTAAAATGGCATTCATCATATTAAACATAATCCTGTCTGTCCAAATTAACAGTACCTTACCTTTATCAGGGCGAGTGATAATTATACTTTCGTTTTTCACTAATTGTCTTATAATCTGTAAGTCTTCCTGTCTGAAGAACGGGGTCCATTTTGTTCTGAGATTATCAAATGCTTGGTGTGTTAGAGCTGAAATTTGGGAACTTAAGTATTTTATGTTATCATTGAGCGGGGGTTTATAATTCTCTGACAAAAGCATTTTAAGAGGGGAGAAAACATTTTGGGTAACTGCAATGGCAAGCAGAAGTCCAGACCCAAAGATAAAAGGAACTTGTCTTTCTTTGACAACACACTTTGGAGAAGTCAGAAACAGATATGATCTTGTTATTAAAAGAAGGAATCAAAACTCCCAGACGAAGTAACTTACTGTTGTGTCTGCACTGAACGTTCTGTGCAAAAGAAATTAAGGCTTTCCTAAAAATGAGAGCAAAAATAATCTGATCAGTAAATGACAGAACACTATATAGTAGTTTTATAGGAAGCAACTAAAATATTAAGTTTTTTCATGTTGTTATATTAATAATTAATCTCCATTTAAAGGGGAACTTATGGTTGCATTTTAGCTGTTCCATATGTAGTATTATTCTATTTAAGTACCACCCCTAGTGAAAAAAAAAGTGTTTTGAAAGGGGCATTTTTTTATTTTTTACAACCAATATTTTATTGCGCATGGGCGCCGCCATTTTGTGTGGCTCATCTATTATGCGGCGGAACTATTCCGAGGGAAACAGCATCTTTAGATAATATCCTTTTTGGTTTGTATTTGTCAGCTGAAAATATATAATTGAAATGGTAAATAAAGAAGTAGCCTGAAGTATGCCTAGTTAAGCATAAACAGCCCTAAATTCTAAAACCCCATTAATTAAACTAGTTAAAAAGGATTAAGTGAAGGCCCTCATCAATTCATGGGACACACACACAGACATACACACACGTTTAGAAAACTGCCGTTCACAACCCCATCACACCATGCACATGGCAATTGACAAGAATAAATTTCAATTCAAATGCATACAAGTGGAGGCACCATAGTATAGATAGCGGTAGATAGCCACCCTATCTTCGTCGGTACCGTGGTCTGTTCAGAGGGAAATTAAGTTCCCAAAACATTATGAATTCATAGCCATACCTAATACCCTGCACCTAATGTCATATTTTAAATCTGATGGCAAGAAATGGTCCGAACAGGCAATGGTTTGCGTCGTAGGTTGAAAGATTTTATGTTGATATCCTCCAGTCGAAGAGCCATCAGCCAGCGGCTTTGATTTTTCTCTGTTTGACGGAATCCTGTAGAATGATATGCCTTTTGGACATTTGCCAGAAGTATTGACACAACCAAACGTCATACAAGTTGGCATAATTGACGATATTTGAATGACAATTGACCTAAAACACGAGGACAATACCGAGGACGAATACTCTACAATATACTTGCTTATTGAGGCGACCGCGGCACCACGTCAACGGTACTAATCCGCCAGATGGCAAACATGGTCGAATCAAGGAGAAATGGCCCTCTCCATTGAAGTACCTCGGCGCTAGTTTGAAATTAAATTGTATAATAATGGGATTACGTACAGATTTGAGCAATAGCTCATTTTTTAGTTTATTAAAAGTTCTGTTTGACAAAATTTAATGGTTATTAACCATAAGTTCCCCTTTAAAGTAATCTATTAGTGGCCTCATTGTAAAATTCTTAACTATACTAAGCCTCCAATATACGCAATCATGTATTGCACTGCAAAACTAACATCAATGATGCAGATTTTAAAATAGTATCTTCCACGCAAGAAAAGGGAAAACTGACTACTTTAGAGTCAATTATAATTAAAACTACTATCCCCTCGTTAAACACCCTGACAACATCCACTAACCAGTTGTTTGTTTATATTTGGCCTGCACTTCAACTTTTATTTACCCTCTTCCTCTTTTTAGAATTGGATGTTTTATTTCCTTTTAAGCTATCAGTTTAGGTAGGTCATGTTAATCCTTCTAGTGGGAATTTTACAATAATATTTTTTTTTATCTTTTCAGTGATTTTTATTTTTGTGTAAATGGCAGCCTTGAAGATGCAATGATGTATTGCGATACGCCGTTGGCAAATAAACTGTCGTTGTAAGATAGTATTGCCTTTTCCTGGATGCCCCATTGATAACTAAAATGATTTCCAGTTATTCTTGGAAGATAAGTTACGGATATCATCAGACAAAACTTATATACATGTAATGATCCAATTAGAAAAATAAATTCCTTTCCTCCACCAAAGAGAGAGCGAACAGGCACACACGAAACAAGCTTATTATTCGAAACGACCGGAAGTTTGAGACTATAACAATATTCGAAAAATGCATTGGGATTTAGCTCTCGACCACTTAACGAATCTATTGTATGACAAGCATTGTGTGGCTGAGCTTCCCTTCATTAACTATTAGCCAACTTATTATGAAAGGAACTGAAATTAGAAATACGTTACAAAGCAGTAACTTCCTGGTTTCCTTAAGACAAATGAAATCTCGTGTAAACGCCAACAGTAATAGAGATGTGGGTTCGCTGTCAATAAGACAGTGAATATACTGACAATAAGACGGAGGATGTTCCCCTGGCATGAGTTTTATCCGAATTTTAGAATATGATCTTTATGATTTATTTATTAGAATGAATATTTGAAAATGAATAAATAATGTGCCTGTTAAACAGCACAGAAAAATAATTTCTAATAGAATATATGGCATTTATTTAATTTCGTGGTGAAAACAAACCTTCTTTTGACTGTAGATTTTAGCACGTTTTAATTTATTTGGTGTACTGAATTTAGACTGTTTCTGTTCGATTATTTCGTGTTTCCACACACCTGAGAGGATATGAACGTGTTTAATTTGTGTCCTTTTTATTCGATTTTTGTTGTTAGCAAAAGTAAAGGAATAGCAGCATTGACACAAGACGTTTTCCAACTTTATTCAAGAATGTGGTGAAAGGGCACCAAATAAACTGAGGACACTCATGAACTATGTCAGTCATAATGTGTATGAATACATTGAGGAGTATGTGGATTATGATACTGCCATTTCCACATTGGAAAAGTTATATGTTAAGGCACCTAATGAAATATTCACCAGGCATTTACTTGCTACTCGCCAACAAAAGGCAGGGGAAACTTTAGATGAATTTTTGAGAGAATTGCATAAATTAGGCAAGAACTGTAATTTAAAGGCAGTTAGTGAAGAACAGTACAGAGAGGAACTGATCAGGGATGCTTTTATAAATGACCTGGCCTCACCTATGATTTGGCAGCGTCTTCTTAAAAATAAAACTCTAGACTTACAGGCAGCTTATGATCAGGCTTACTCTTCAGACCTTGCCCAACGTAATGCTAGTTCTTACTGTAACATGGTTTCCTCATGTTGGGCATACTGCTGCTGTGGTTACCCCTGATAATGCTCTTTTTGCAGATGATCATGTGAAGAGTGGACCAGCATCTGAGAGCTGTGAGGTAACTGCTGGAAATCAAGTATTAGCAGCTACTCTGTCCATGAAGAGGAAGTGCTTTTTGGTGGAGTCCCTATCATATTCGTGCACACTGTCCAGCTCGGGATTCTATTTGCAATAAATGTGGCAAGAAGGGGCACTTTGCAAAAGCATGCCTGTCTAAACAATCTGCATATGGAGGTAAATCTACAACGCTACAGTATTTGATCCCTCACAGTCATCTGTGCTTGTGGTTAACACTGGTACCACTTTTCCTCAGAGCCTCTATTGGGCAGCTACCACAACAACAATTAATGCGACCTGAAGTTGACAGCCCTTGTCGACTTGTGCAGTGATGACAGTTATATAGATGCAGATGTAGCATGGGAATTGAAGCTACCAATACATCCCACTGATAAAGACGTTGCTTTAGCACAGCATACAAACTCTCCAAGTTATGTCAATGTGGACTTGACTCTTCATATTAGTATTAGTTGGTCAGGACTTCAAGAACAGCATCAGAAAGTGACTGTTGAATATGGTGAACCAAAACCTGTGCTCAGCTTATCTGGTGCTAACTCCTACTGTTCGTTGGCAGCCGCTGCTGTGGATGAGCCTTCTGATCTTCCAGCATTTGTTACCTAATTGTAAGCCTATTGTCACCAAATCAAGCACTACTGAAAGATGGACAAACATTTATTGAAGCGGATACTAGTCATCTCTTGGGTGTTATTGAGGATAGCATATCGCCGTGGAGAGCTCAAGTTGTGGTGGTTAAGGATCCCTTAAATCGGCATAATAAAAGGATGTGTGTCGATTATTCGCAAACTATAAATCTGTATACAAAACTGGATGCTTATCCATTACCTAGGATTGACACCATGGCTAATGAACTCTCAACATATAGTGTATTTTCGACCTTTGACTTGAAAAGTGCTTACCACCAAGCCCACTAAAGGAATCAGACAAAAAGTATAGAGCTTTTGAAACCAACTGATGCCTGTACCAGTTCGGTAGAGTACCTTTTGGAGTTATCAATGGAGTAGCAGTCTTCCAACGAATTATGGATAACTGGTGACAGAAGGAAACTTTTAAGGTGCTTTCCTATAGTTGGACAATATCACTATTGGTGGACACATCAAGAACAACAGGATCAGAATGTGCAGCACTTCTTGAGGTCATCAACAAGAGAAATCTAACTCTCAATGCTACTAGAACTATTAAATCTGTGCGTACCATTAACATTCTTAGCTACTGTGTGGGGTAATGGTGTTATAAAGCCTGACATGGAAAGACTCCGGCCTCTACAAGAACTACCAACTCCCATTACACAAGGATCTTTAAAGAGGGCAAAGGCTATGTTTATATGCTAAATGGATACAGAATTTTTGTGCTGAGATTCAACCGTTGGCAAGAGTAAAGAAATTTCTTTAGATGAAGAAGCTTTGCAGGATTTCAAACTACTCAAACAGGAACCTGAAGGAACAACACTACAATCTGTGGATGAAAATTGCCTTTTGAGATTGAATGTGATGCCTCGGAAGTAGCAGTCTCGGCAGTACTCAACCAGAGTGGCAGGCCTGTGGCCTTCATGTTTAAGTGAAAGTGAAGTGCATTATTACATCGTAGAAAAGAGGCCAAGGCTATCATGGAAGCTGTACGTAAGTGGAGTCATTTCCTTGCTAGACAGCACATTGATCTCGTTACAGACCAATGTTCAGTGGCCTTCATGTTCGATAGAAGGAAACGCACTAAAGTTAAGAATAATAAGATCCGGGGATGGCGAATGGAACTCGCAGCCTTCAGTTATACAGTACATTATCGCCCTGGTAAAGAGAATGTGGTCCTGATGCCTTCACCCGAGCTTTTTGTGGTTACATGGATTCCACATCATCTACCTAACTGAACTACATGGGAATCTGTGCCATCCAGGAGTTGACTCGCTTATTGCACTTTGCGAGATCGAAAAATCTTCCCTTTCCCACTGAGGACGTTAAAAAGGTGTGTGCTTCCTGCAGGATATGTGCTGAGTTGAAACCAAGGTTCTACAAACTCCAAGAAGGAACACTCCATGAAGGCAACACAACCAATGGAGAGATTAAGCATCGACTTTAAGGGACGAGTTCCGACAGCCTCACGCAACCCCTATCTGCTTATTGTGGCTAATGAATATTCTCGTTTTCCTTTCGCTTTTTCCATGTCCCAACATGAACACAACTACAGTGATTAAGTGCTTAGAACAAATATTCAGCCTGTGTGGGATGCCTCAGTATATACATTCAGATCAAGGAACCTCATTCATGTCCAGGTTCTCAAACCTATCTCACACAGAAGGGAATTGCAACAAGTCGAACTACCCGTTTCACCCAATCGGTAATGGGCAAGTGGAGCGGCTCAACAGTACTGTATGGAAGGCAATCCAGCTGGCACTCACATCCCGAAATTTTCCCTGATCAGCACTGGGAATTAGTTACCCACTAATGTAATAACATTGAACCTTAGATCCCTTCTGTCGACAGCAACTAAATGTCACACCCATGAACGCTTTTTTGGATTTCCGCGCCACTCATCCTCTGGGAGCTCTCTATCTTCATGGCTTATGTTGTCAGGACTAGTATTACTGAGGAGGTTTGTCAGAAACAAGCAAAAATGAAACCCCTGGTGGATGAAATTGAATTATTAGATGCTACCCAACAAAATATGCTAATATTAGACGTCCCAGCGGACGAGAGTCATCGGTTTTCATATGTGACTTGGCTCCATGCCCTAGGGACTATGCTGTTGCTGAAAATCAAGAACTACCTTTTGTTCCATTGTCACCAGAGGCCGTACAATCTCGCTCTCCAGTGTTACCCACAACACCCCATCGAGAGTTTCCGGAGGGTATGGAACTTCACCCAGAAGCTGAGATTAGAACAGAGGCTGCATCGCTCCAGTACAGAGATCAACCCGGGTGTCAAGGGCTCTGAACTGATACAGATAGGATGATTACTTATGAAGTGATACAACCAATTCTATATCTAGAGGGGAAGAATGTTATAAAATTGTTTTGTCCTTTTGCTCCTTCATACCTCGCTCTGAACTGTTTGTCTGGTGATCTTTTCTTACTTTGTTTACTTACCTGATGGAGGGACAGTCGGAGCAATGTACCAAGTAATTCCCTTTTTTTATTTACTTTTGGTTTATTCATTTTGTATCTATTTGGTTTAATTAGATTTACTTTGAGGATCTTACATAGTTTGTATTACATTTATTATCAGGTCATTGCTAATTGTATTTATGGCTGTTTCAGGGAGTAATCAAATGAAGTTTAAGTTGAATAAAGCTTGGGTAGCAGCAGACAGTCTTTTAATGTCACAACAAAGATACTTTTGTGAAAGAAAATATCACCGGAAAAACCAACACACTATGGAACACGGGTTTAGCACCACAAACAATTAGCATTGTTAGCTCGATACGAAACGAGAAACCCGCGATTCAAGGCAAATAATTTTCCGCAACACTCACACGATGAATTACCATCACATGCTCACTCAGACTGCCAACTCAAGTGAAGAACAAAGGTGCTGTTCACTCGATGATGTTGCAGATATTCTAAACGGTATCATTTGGTTTCACTATAGTATTATTGGGCTTATGTAATGGTACCAATACAAGAAAAGGTGTTGTGTAACTAAGGAAAACGTACTGCTTGTGAATCAATTCCTTATACAATTCTTTTTTTACTTTGAAGTATATTCTTACAGATCATTCCACAACTTGCTAAGCAACCTTCCGCAATATGA
This sequence comes from Macrobrachium nipponense, assembly GCF_015104395.2. NCBI lineage: Eukaryota > Metazoa > Arthropoda > Malacostraca > Decapoda > Palaemonidae > Macrobrachium > Macrobrachium nipponense. Next base: position 81,718,177 of record NC_087213.1, on the reverse strand, counting down.
ATGCCTAAAGTGGAAGAATAATATTATATCATTTTAGAGTGAGAATTATATTATATACAATCGTTACAGGTTACTTATACGTAATATCAAAGAGTAAAGAAATGTATTACGCAGGCTTCAGTGTACAGTTCACAAATCTTTTTGTAAAACTGGAAAATCAAGATCTTGAAAACATTCCTACACTACTAGTGAATACATTTCTTTTCAAAAAGAGAGGAAGGCAATTATCAGACTTGAGAAGGCTGAGACGGAAAACTACCAGAAAACAAAATAAAGTGAAAAAAAAATGATAAAGTGCCATAAATATAAAATAATCGTATAATAAGTTAGTGACAAATGGCTGATGTGTGACAAACCACATCCCCCCCCCCCGAGTCCCCGGCTTCCTACCCTGATATTCACGGCGAATGAGAAAATGTGTATTTCTGTAATAGAGCACACATACTCTTAATTGTGCTAATCTTTTGCTAGTCTTATCTACTTAACTTTTTTTCTGTGCAGATCGACTTCGTATTTAACGTTGTTAACGGAACATTATTTACGGTTTAAAAATTCCTGATGAAAATCACGGTTTAAAAATTCGTTATGAAAATCACATTCAGTAATAAGGGCAAACAGCGGAGCAGTAACCACAAAAAAACGTTATAAACAACGAACAAATGTTAGCTAGGCTTCACACTACGACCTTCCAATGCCAAAATGAGAAACCTTTAAAGGTGATATTCTGAGAGAAATGAATCACAGAATAAGTAAAGCAAGAAAGGCAGCTGGAGCTCTGCAAAAGATACGGTGTCGAGAGAATTAATACTACAAAGTATTATGGGATTATTAAGCATGTTTAAGCTACTAACGGGAGAATATTGATTAAGAATTAAAGAAACAAAAAATATGAAAAACACAAAATATGAACACAAGCTGAACTGCCTGTGCAGTATTTTGTGAAAAAACAGATACCATGGGTCAAATGTTGGTTCAGTGACACGAACGGAGGACTAGTTTGTGTAAAGAGTAAACGAATCATGTTCGTGCATTGCTTTGTGCTTAAATATAGCCATGGTCTCCGGAACTGGCAATAACAGATAATCCGGATTACCAAAACTGCGACAGAAACTTGGAGATGCCAACTGGGACCTCCTGAAACCATCTCCCGTCGAAGATCATAGTCTTGTCTCTCTGTACATGTGTTTGTACAGATGTAAAGATAGACACAATGTTACTTTATTCATTATTTGCCTGTGGTTATCTCGGTCCTCATTGAAAGTCCACGGCACTATGAAAAAGTTATCAATTACGTCAAACTTTATTAATTTAATAATCAGAAAAACAAATCATACTTTTTTGTGCCTTTCATTTATCAGACAAAAAAAAACAGCCAACGATAAACTTCCAACTTTATTCGCCATAAATACAACCAATTGTTTATATATATATATATATATATATATATATATATATATATATATACATATATATATATATATATATACACATCACTGTCAAACTCAGGTATATAATTAGATATCCACCCCCTCTACATGTTACAAAGTCGAGCATTTGCTACACGTAGCCATATTATGAATTTTTATCACATCACCGTGAGTCATATAATTGCATTAAGCTACAAATGTCCTTAAATATGCAATTCGCTCTACCTCACAATTATGTATTTTCATATATGTTAACCGAAGGGGAATTTATTAATTGATAATAATTTCATCCTTCCATGGATTTGAACAAGCGAACAGAGGGAAATCAGGAATTCAGCGAAGTTACCGACTTGGCCAACAAGTTGAGATATAAGTTGATACGATTTCGACCTTACAAATCACTGTCGAACTCAGGTATTTGTAATTAGAATCGATATCCAACCCACTCTACCATGTTAACAAAGTCGGACGTTTGCCGCACGCAGCCATATTATGAATTTTTAAAATACCCTTCAGTATCCATTCGCGCTACCTTGGAGTAATATATTCATATAAGTTAATCGAAGGGGAATCTATTAATTGATAATAAGTTCGTCCTCTAGTGGATTTGAACAGCGCACAAGGAAAAAAATAAGGAATTCAGCGATTACCCACTCGTTCAACAAGTGAGGTATAAGTTGATACCAATTCCGACCTTACAAATCACTGTCGAACTAGGTACTCGTAAACAGGATCGATATGCAACCCAGTACCATTTTTAACAAAGTCAAAACGTTTACGACGTAGGGTGAATTGGATATTAAAGTACACTTATAATTATTGTAACCAATTCACAATAATGCAGCAAAATGACATGTAAAAAAATTATAGGAGTACGTTAAAAAGATAGTAATATTTTTTTTTATTCTTAAATGGCTAATTGAAGCAATGAGTAAATAAAATAAAATAAAATAAAATAAAGCGGAATGTAAATGTAAGTCACAAAAAATGGATGGTACAAAGGAACAGTGAATACACTAAGTCAATATACAAACCAGCGAGATGCAGACTAAAAACCCAAAAGTGAGGTTACAACAACATTTCTAGCCAAAGAAGGCTTTATCTTGATAGAATATAGAACTTCTAAAATGTCGAGGTCTGTGCAAACTGAGCAGAGGTTAAAACAGGAAAAATCATCAAATATATAGATATATATATATATATATATATATATATATATATATATATAGTATATATATATATATCGAGCTACAAATGTCCTTTAATATCTAATTCGTTCTACCTCGGAATTAACTTATATTTTCATATATGTTTAATCGAAAGGGAATTTTTAGGCAATAAGAGAGGTTTGCCGACTGCCGGGCGCGAACACCTTCAAATTCAAGACGACAGTGAAGCCTTAACCCACCCCGCCACCGCAGGTAGAGCGCATTAGATATTAAAGGACATTTGTAGCTCGATATAGTAATGAATCACGGTACTGTGATATGACATATATATATATATATATAGAATATATAGATATATATATATAGAATATATATATATATAATAGATAGATATATTATATATATATATATATAATATAGATATATATATATATATATATAGATATTCATATATACATTATATGCATATGAATAATATATAGGATATAGGGTATGTATGTAGTATAGATATATATATTTATTATATATAGATATATATAGATAATATAGATATATAGATATATATATAATATATATATATATATTTGTGATAAATATATATATATATATAGAGATATATATATATAGATATATAGATATATATTATATATTATATGATATGTATGATGTATAGATATATATAGATATAGGATATATAGATATATATATATATATATATACGTATATAGGCATATATATAGATATATATATATATATATAGATGATATATATGTATATAGATGTATGTATGTATGTATATATATATATATATAGATTTATATATATATATATAATGTAGAATTTATATAGATATATATGAGATATATATATATTATAGATATAAGATTGATAGAGGATATAGATATATATATATATATATATATATATTAATATTATATACATAGATATATAATATATATAATGTAATTATATATATATATAGATATATATATATATATTTTATATATATTACGTATATATCAAGATATATATATATATATATATATATATATATATATTTATATATATATAGATAGATATATATATATAGATTCATATACATATATTAGATATATATGCAGGTAATATATATATGTATAGATCAGATATATAGTATAGATATATATAATATATATATATATATATATAATATATATAATATAGATATATATATTATATATATATATATATATATATATATATAGATATATATATATATATATATACTATACATACATATACACACATAACATATACATATATATTATTATAGTTTATTCATTCACTCCTCCAGCCAGCATCCAGTATATTCAAAACCAGTCATGGGGGATAGGAATTTCCGATCTCTTCGTAGATTTTGCAGGAGGATATAAGTCCGTTGGGCACATACTCAGTTTTTTCCATCTGTCCACCCGCCTTTGGTACTCGCGCATGGCAACACTGCGTCCCGGGTAAATATGTGTAAGTTTTAGGTAAATAAAAGTATATCTAGGTGCAGATTTGCAACTGAAAAGTATTTTAATAATTTACTGTGTGCGAATTACACCGTTAATATTCTGATTTAAAACACTTCAGTTTGCAAAGGTACGCCCAGATATCCTTTTATTTACCTAAACTTACTCAAACGTAACTATTTAAAGACCGGGATGCAGTGTTACCATGCGCGAGCACCACAGGCGGGTGGACAGATGGAAAAAAACAGAGTATAGGGACATAACAAAACAGGGGTGGGAAAATGGGCAGCTAGATAGACCCTTCCTAGGCCTAGTCTTAAGACCTATTATACCTTGATCCTGTTACTGGCTGTGTCTGTTCCCAGAATGACCTTCTGACGGGGGTAAACTCTACCCTAACGCGATTACCGGGCGACCATCTCAGCCTCACTTCTTGTTTGTCGCTTTTCAACGTACAGCTTCGTTTCTGGCTAGTAGGCCCAACAAAGCGTCCACTGGCCGGACTCCATTTCGAGGATCAAGCATTCAAGCTGCACACCAAAAGGCATCCAGTTACATCTGAGTTACATTCATTTAGCCAGTTCTTTACCTTCAAGCCAAGACAACTCTCAACTCTTTTTCAATATTCAATTTCCCATGTCTCTCTAACGAGCATCCTTTGTCTACCTAGCACGCACATGTTTCCCCTGTGACTTGTCCCAGATCAACGAAGATATTCAAGTAAAAAGTAGATTTCTCCCGATCATTATCAGCATTGTGTTTTGGATTTTATGATAAATTCCCTCTATAGTGCTTATTAAATTTTGTAAGAGAAACCGCCACATTGCCCGTGTGTAACCTGGAATTTTATTTCCATATCTCTGCTGACGTGATTCCAGTGCCCTCCGTTTCCCCGCCAAGCATGCACTTACATAGGAGTTACCAGGCCCGGAGGGCCCCTTTGCATTCAACTTTTATTTAGCAAAGCGTTCTTTTGCACTGAAATCTTGAATTGTATATACATATATATACATACATATATATATATATATATATATATATATATATATATATATAGTATGTATATATATGTATGTGTATATATATATATATATATATATATATATATATATATATATATACACATGTATATATATATATATATATATATATATATATATATATATATATATATACATATATATTATACATATATATATATAGCATATGTATATATGTATATATATTTATATATATATATATATATATTATACATATATATATATGTATATATGTATATATATATATATATATATATATATATATATATATATATATATATAATCTTGGGACTACGATATACATATATATAGTACTCCTAAGATACACAACGTTGCCCGCTAAGACCGATCGTGGCATCGATGAGATCATCGCAGAGGAGCTTGAGAAATTTTTTCCAACATAATTGGAAGATGGGTGGGTTTAGTATCTGAAGGACATCTAAAAGATCACATGAATCTCATAGATTAAATATCTAAAATTAACATAAAGTTTGTAAATTTGCCAGTTTCGACATAACTTTCCATGTCCACAACGTACCATTTATGAAGACGATGGAAATAATAAAAAAAAAAAAGGACGGTTTATACATGTGACTTGGATTATCACGTTTTGTTAAAATTGCTGATAGTGGCCCTCAGCGTTAATGGGTTTAAGTGAGGTGAAACCATTACATAAAAAAAAAAATGCAGTGCCTATGAGTTCGAGTCTTTGCCGATCAGGCGCAGCGGCATCTCTTGCAAAGATCGACGCAATAGTCATATACAGAACATCAGACACTATAATCAGATGTCGGCAGTTGCCAAACACTGTTGGGAAAAAGACCACAAAATAAACTGGGAAAACATGAATTTTATTTATTTACAGAAATACTAACAAAACGGAAAGACTTTCTGTAGAATGCCTTTATTAACTTGCGATAACAATGTGATGGCAGGCACTCTTGGGAATGAATTCGAAGAGAGCATACAAAGGAAAATCATATACTCCCACAAACAGAGAAGAAACGCACATACGCAAAACACATAGGGAATATGAACATCTGGAACATGTGCCGTGCGCAGAGAACGATCAAGGTCACGAGGGCGGGGAGCCAAACAGGAGAAGTAGGGTAATTAAAAGGTCAAGAATCCACCTCACTCATATAAATACAGCTGGCCTCCAGTTACGGGCTGCTCTAGGAGCAAGCAAGGTATATAGAATAAGGGAGCCACTCTATATACCTTGGGAGCAAGAGCCCGTGCCAGCACAAGGCTGGCTTAATCTCCAACAACAACAACACCTCTTCGGTCATTTCTCGGATACTTGATAATGAGGACTGGTTGTCCTAGAACACTTGGAACTTTTTAAAATAAATAACTCTGTTAGATACCATCCAGTTTTCATGAGGTCATTCAAGTACTTATACTATTGTACAGAACAACGTATGTGGTAAGTTTATATATCCCCTTCGTACCCAGCCCAGAATACTAGACACTTAATAAACAATCCTCTCAGCGGAAGAATTCAGTAGTTATGGTATATAAATATCCCATCTTCCCATGAAGAGAGCATGCACTCCACACCACAGAAGTTTTAGACATCACCTCTGAAAACATAAACGTCAGCAAGCCGCCGAGTGACCAGAAGTTCCGTTTCTTGGAAACATCTGAAGTTATGGGTAAATTGTATGACCTATCACGCCCTATTTATTACAAGAGCTGCTTAAAATTTTCAGTGAACATCCCTCACACATTAGTGAGTATGACTAGGCCCACAATGTATTTTTAATAGGTGTTATAAGGAGACAGCTTTAGTTGAAGTTTGAGTGTCAACTATTCTTGACAGTGGGCTTTATCAATTGGAAATGATTTATATTTAAATAAAATAAAAGTAAACTGCTTACATCCTCCAAGCTTTATCTTAAACTTAAAACCTGATAGATACCTTTAGAAATTCTTCTTCTATTTATTTGTAGTGATGAAATGATCATACTATCCCATTTAATCTGTGAATTGTAATTTGATAAATGCCTTGCTCGAACTGTGCAGAATTTTGGACACTGGGCCTCAGTAATACTGCGATTTTCCCTCTGTTAGTTAATGCTGAAACTCATTGCAATAAAATTTTGTTAGTTTTGCTTAACTTAAAA
>NC_087213.1:81690700-81705700 GCF_015104395.2 Macrobrachium nipponense | reverse complement strand
AGGCTTCACTGTCGTCCTGAATTTGAAGGTGTTGATAGTTCGCTCCCGTCAGTCGGCAAATCTCTTATTGCCTAAAAAATTCCCTTTCGATTAAACTTATATGAAAATATATTAAATTCCGAGGTAGAACGAATTAGATATTAAAGGACATTTGTAGCTCGATATATATATATATATATATATATATATATATATATATATATATATATATATATATATATATATATATATTGATGATTTTCCTGTTTTAACCTCTGCTCAGTTTGCTACAGACCTCGACATTTTAGAAGTTCTATATTCTATCAAGATAAAGCCTTCTTTGGCTAGAAATGTGGTTGTAACCTCACTTTTGGGTTTTTAGTCTGCATCTCGCTGGTTTGTATATTGACTTAGTGTATTCACTGCTCCTTTGTACCATCCATTTTTGTGACTTACATTTGCATTCCGCTTTATTTTCTTTTATTTTATTTTATTTACTCAATTGCTTCAATTAGCCATTTAAGATAAAAAAAAAATATTAGCTAACTTTTAACGTACTCCTATCATTTTTTTACATGTCATTTTGCTGCATTATTGTGAATTAGTTACAATATTTATAATGTACTTTAATATCCAATTCACTCTACGTCGGCAAACGTTTGACTTTGTTAAAATGGTAAACTGGGTTTCATATCGATTTTGTTTACGAATACCTAGTTCGACAGTGATTTGTAAGGTAGGAATTGGTATCAACTTTACCTCACTTGTTGGCCTAGTGGGTAATCACTGAATTCCTTATTTTTTCCTTGTGCGCTGGTTCAAATCCACTAAAGGACGAACTTATTATCAACTAATAGATTCCCCTTCGATTAACTTATATGAAATATATTAACTCCAAGGTAGAGCGAATTGGATACTGAAGGGTATTTTTAGCTTAATGCATGTCCGACTTTGTTAACATGGTAGAGTGGGTTGGATATCGATTCTAATTACAAATACCTGAGTTCGACAGTGATTTGTAAGGCCGAAATCGGTATCAACTTATATCTCACTTGTTGGCCAAGTCGGTAACTTCGCTGAATTCCTGATTTCCCCTCTGTCCGCTTGTTCAAATCCATGGAAGGATGAAATTATTATCAATTAATAAATTCCCCTTCGGTTAACATATATGAAAATACATTTATTGTGAGGTAGAGCGAATTGCATATTTAAGGACATTTGTAGCTTAATGCAATTATATGACTCACGGTGATGTGATAAAAATTCATAATATGGCTACATGTAGCAAATGCTCGACTTTGTCAACATGTAGAGGGGGTTGGATACCGATTCTAATTATAAATACCTGAGTTTGACAGTGATATATATATATATATATATATATATATATATATATATATATATATATATATATATATATATATATATATATAGATATACTGTAAAAATGTTCTGTAACAACAGAATTCCATCTAATAAAAGGAGCCCATAAAAACACCAAAATATAGAGAAAAAGTACTATATTTCAGAGACTTGCTGTCTCCCTCTCAGGTAGATGAATGAGAAAAGTTTACAGAAAAGGTGGTATTTATACCAAGAGGTCCATCCACAAACAAGCCATTTTAAGTCACCCCCGCTGATAATCTTCCTTTAATCTTCTTAAGGGTTGGTTGAATGAAGACGTTGTCGATCGTGTCCGAAATCCATGCTCCTTTTGAGATGTTCATTACCTGCCTCTCTTTTATTAAGGCCGATTCCATCATTTGACTCTTGTACCGGCAGTTGCTGCTATAAATTACACGTGACAAATTCCAGTTATTCTATGGTTATGTTTCATTTATATGGTTGAAAATAGCCGAGTTCTGTTGTCCATACCTAACTGACCGTTTGTGTTGTATTAATCTCTGGGGAAGGGATTTACCTGTAAATCCCATGTAAGATTGGTCACAGTCCTGGCATGGGATTTCGTATACCCCAGAGTCCTTTGGAGATGTCTTTTGTTGGACGTTAATCAGGGATTTGGCTAAGGTGTTTGGGTAAGTAAATAAAACAAAGGGTTCGATTTTCCGAGGGGGTTGGTTATTCTCTTAATCGTGTCCAGGTGGGGAATTATTATTTTATTGTTGGGTGTATCTCTGGTCTTGTCTTTAGGGGTCGGTAGAAAATTACGTTTGCTTTGTGAATTGCTTTCTCAATTATATGGTCAGGATATTTTAAAGACGAAAGTTGCTTGCGAATTAGTTCAAATTCTTTTTCCAGGAATTCTGGGGAACAAATTCGTAAGGCTCTTAAGAACAAGTTACTAGCTACACCTATCTTGATAGTAATGTCATGATAGCTAAAGTAGTGAATGTATGAAAGTGAGAACGTTGGTTTTCTGTATATGGTAAATTTGTATTCTGTCGTATCTCTGATTATTAAAACATCAAGAAAAGGAATTTTGTTGTCTGTTTCCCATTCAACTTTAAATTTGATGCTGGGCACTAATGTGTTTAATTTCGAGAGGAATTCATTGAAATTGCCCCACCTATTATCCCAAAATGTTAGGATATCATCCACGTATCTCATCCACAGCATGTTTTTGGGTTTTATTGCATTTATTTCTAAATGGTTAGCTGGCCTCCTTTCCCCTTTTTTAGGCACTTTTTCTCCCAGTCACATTAAACATTCGGAAGATTTTTGTCACAAATTCAGAGAAGCACATATACCACTTCACAACATAAAACTTTTAAGCCTTGACGTAGATTCCCTGTTCACTAAAGTACCAGTACAGGACGTTCTTCAGTTTTTAAGGGTAAAATTATCCCCCTATTCAGATCATTTCCCATTGGCGCTTGACAAAATAATAAAGCTAGTTGAATTATGTGCATCTAATAACGTATTTTCATTCGGGGAATCATTCTACAAGCAAAAATTCGGGTGTAGTATGGGTAGTCCTTTAAGTCCTGTTCTAGCCAATCTGTACATGGAATACTTTGAAACTACAGTAATAAATGCAATAAAACCCAAAAACATGCTGTGGATGAGATACGTGGATGATATCCTAACATTTTGGGATAATAGGTGGGGCAATTTCAATGAATTCCTCTCGAAATTAAACACATTAGTGCCCAGCATCAAAATTTAAAGTTGAATGGGAAACAGACAACAAAATTCCTTTTCTTGATGTTTTAATAATCAGAGATACGACACAATACAAATTTACCATATACAGAAAACCAACGTTCTCACTTTCATACATTCACTACTTTTAGCTATCATGACATTACTATCAAGATAGGTGTAGCTAGTAACTTGTTCTTAAGAGCCTTACGAAGTTTGTTCCCAGAATTTCCTGGAAAAAGAATTTGAACTAATTCGCAAGCAACTTTCGTCTTTAAAATATCCTGACCATATAATTGAGAAAGCAATTCACAAAGCAAACGTAATTTTCTACCGACCCCTAAAGACAAGACCAGAGGTACACCCAACAATAAAATCATAATTCCCCACCTGGACACGATTAAGAGAATAACCAACCCCCTCAGAAAATCGAACCCTTTTGTATTTACTTACCCAAACACCTTAGCCAAATCCCTGATTAACGTCCAACAAAAGACATCTCCAAAGGACTCTGGGGTATACGAAATCCCATGCCAGGACTGTGACCAATCTTACATGGATTTACAGGTAAATCCCTTCCCCAGAGATTAATACAACACAAACGGTCAGTTAGGTATGGACAACAGAACTCGGCTATTTTCAACCATATAAATGAACATAACCATAGAATAAACTGGAATTTGTCACGTGTAATTTATAGCAGCAACTGCCGGTACAAGAGTCAAATGATGGAATCGGCCTTAATAAAGAGAGGCAGGTAATGAACATCTCAAAGGAGCATGGATTTCGGACACGATCGACAACGTCTTCATTCAACCAACCTTAAGAAGATTAAAGGAAGATTATCAGCGGGGGTTGACTTAAAATGGCTTGTTTGTGGATGGACCTCTTGGTATAAATACCACCTTTTCTGTAAACTTTTCTCATTCATCTACCTGAAGAGGGAGACAGCAGTCTCTGAAATATAGTACTTTTTCTCTATATTTTGGTGTTTTTATAGGCTCCTTTTATTAGATATATTATATATATATATATATATATTATATATCTATATATCTATATATTATATATATATATATATATATATATATATATATATATATGAACAATTGGTTGTAATTATGGAGAATAAAGTTGGAAGTTTATCGTTGGCTGTTTTTTTTGTCTGATAAATGAAAGGCACAAAAAAGTATGATTTGTTTTTCTGATTATTAAATTAATAAAGTTTGACGTAATTGATAACTTTTTCATAGTGCCATGGACTTTCAATGAGACCGAGATACACAGGCAAATAATGGAATAAAGTAACATTATGTTTATCTTTACATCTGTACAAACACATGTACAGAGAGAGCAAGACTATGTGATTTTCGACGGGAGATGGTTTCAGGAGGTCCCAGTTGGCCTCTCCGAGTTTCTGTCGCAGTTTTGGTAATCCGGATTATCTGTTATTGCCAGTTCCGGAGACCATGGCTATATTTAAGCACAAAGCAATGCACGAACATGATTCGTTTACTCTTTACACAAGCCAGTCCTCCGTTCGTGTCACTGAACCAACATTTGACCGATGCTATCTGTTTTTCACAAATACTGCACAGGCATTTCAGCTTGTGTTCATATTTTGTGCTCATATTTTTTCTTTAATTCTTAATCAACATTCTCCCGTTAGTAGCTTGAACATGCTTAATAATCCCATAATACTTTGTAGCTATTAATTCTCTCGACACCGTATCTTTTGCAGAGCTCCTGCTGCCTTTCTTGCTTTACTTATTCTGTGATTCATTTCTCTCAGAATATCACCTTTAAAGGTTTCTCATTTTCGCGTTGGAAGGTCGTAGTGTGAAGCCTAGCTAACATTTTTTTCGTTGTTTATAACGTTTTTTTGTGGTTACAGCTCCGCTGTTTGCCCTTATTACTGAATGTGATTTTCATAATGAATTTTTAAACCGTGATTTTCATCAGGAATTTTTAAACCGTAAATAATGTTCCGTTAACAACGTTAAATACGAAGTCGATCTGCACAGAAAAGAAGCTAAGTAGATAAGACTAGCAAAAAACTAGCACAATTAAGAGTATGTGTGCTCTATTACAGAAATACACATTTTCTCATTCGCCGTGAACAGTACCAGTTTGTCACACTTCAGTCATTTGTCACTAACTTGTTCTACGATTATTTTATATTTATGGCACTTTATAATTTGTTTCACTTTATTTTCTGGTAGTTTTCGTCTCAGCCTTCTCAAGTCTGACAATTGCCTTCCTCTCTTTTTGAAAAGAAATGTATTCACTAGTAGTGTAGGAAATGTTTTCAAGATCTTGATTTTCCAGTTTTACAAAAGATTTGTGAACTGTACACTGAAGCCTACGTAAATGCATTTCTTTACTCTTTGATATTACGTAAAAGTAACCTGTAACGATTGTTTATAATATAATCTCACTCTAAAATGATATTATATTATTCTTCCACATTTAGGCATTCATATTGCGGAAGGTTGCTTAGCAAGTTTGTGGAATGATCTGTAAGAATATACTTCAAAAGTAAAAGAAATAACTTTCCTTTTAACTTGGCCAATTAACCTGTTTACGAATACGGAAACCGGGGGCTTATTTTATTTGTTGAGAAATTGTATAAGGAGTTGATTCATAAGCAGTACGTTTCTTTAGTTACACGAGACCTTTTCTTGTACTGGTACCATTACATAAGCCCAGTAATACTATAATGAAACCAAATGATACCGTTTAGAATATCTGCAACATCATCGAGTGAACAGCACCTTTGTTCTTCACTTGAGTTGGCAGTCTGAGTGAGCATGTGATGGTAATTCATCGTGTGAGTGTTGCGGAAAATTATTTGCCTTGAATCGTGGGTTTCTCGTTTCGTATCGAGCTAACAATGCTAATTGTTTGTGGTGCTAAACCCGTGTTCCATAGTGTGTTGGTTTTTCTGGGTGATATTTTCTTTCACAAAAGTATCTTTGTTGTGACATTAAAAGACTTGTCTGCTGCTACCCAAGCTTTATTCAACTTAAACTTCAGTAGATTACTCCCTGAAACAGCCATAAATACAATTAGCAATGACCTGATAATAAATGTAATACAAACTATATAAGATCCTCAAAGTAAATCTAATTAAACCAAATAGATACAAAACGAATAAACAAAAGGAAATAAAAAAAACAGGGAATTACTTGGTACATTGCTTCGACTGTCCCTCCATCAGGTAAGTAAACAAAGTAAGAAAAGATCACCAGACAAACAGTTCAGAGCGAGGTATGAAGGAGCAAAAGGACAAGACAAAACAATTTTATAACATTCTTCCCCTCTAGATATAGAATTGGTTGCATCACTTCATAAGTAATCAATCCTATCCGTATCAGTTCAGAGCCCTTGACACCCGGGTTGATCTCTGTCCTGGAGGCGATGCAACCTCTTTTCTAATCTCAGCTTCTGGGTGAAGTTCCATACCCTCCGGAAACTCTTGATGGGTTTTTGTGGGTAACACTGGAGAGCGAGATTGTACGGCCTCTGGTGACAATGGAACGAAAGGTAGTTCTTGATTTTCAGCAACAAAATAGTGCCTAGGGCATGGAGCCAAGTCACATATGGAAACTGTTGACTCTCGTCCACTGGGATGTCTAATATTAGCATATGTTGGGTTAGCATCTAATAATTCAACTTCATCCACCAAGGGTTCATTTTTGCTTGTTCTGACAAACCTCCTCAGTAATACCGGTCCTGACGACATAAGCCATGAAAATAGAGAGCTCCCAGAGGATGAGTGGCGCAGAAATCCAAAAAAGTGTTCATGGGGTGTGACATTTAGTTGCTGTCGACAGACGGGATCTAAGTGAATGTATCACATTAGTGAGTACTAATTCCCAGTGCTGATCGGGAAAATTTCGGGATGTGAGTGCCAGCTGGATTGCCTTCCATACAGTACTGTTGAGCCACTCCACTTGCCCATTACCGATTAGGTGAAACAGGTAGTTCGACTTGTTGCAATTCCCTTCTGTGTGAGATAGGTTTTGAGAACCTGGACATGAATGAGGTTCCTTGATCTGAATGTATATACTGAGGCATCCCACACAGGCTGAATATTTGTTCTAAGCACTTAATCACTGTAGTTGTGTTCATGTTGGGACATGGAAAAGCGAAAGGAAAACAAGAATATTCATTAGCCACAATAAGCAGATAGGGGTTGCGTGAGACTGTCGGAACTGGTCCCTTAAAGTCGATGCTTAATCTCTCCATTGGTTGTGTTGCCTTCATGAGTGTTCCTTCTTGGAGTTTGTAGAACCTTGGTTTCAACTCAGCACATATCCTGCAGGAAGCACAGACCTTTTTAACGTCCTCAGTGGAAAAGGTAAGATTTTTCGATCTCGCAAAGTGCAATAAGCGAGTCACTCCAGGATGGCACAGATTCCCATGTAGTTCAGTTAGGGTAGATGACGTGGAATCCACGTAACCACAAAAAGCTCGGGTGAAGGCATCAGGAACCACATTCTCTTTACCAGGGCGATAATATACTGTATAATTGAAGGCTGCGAGTTCCATTCGCCAACCCCGGATCTTATTATTCTTAACTTTAGTGCGTTTCCTTCTATCAAACATGAAGGCCACTGAACATTGGTCTGTAACGAGATCAATGTGCTGTCTAGCAAGGAAATGACTCCACTTACGTACAGTTTCCATGATAGCCATGGCCTCCTTTTCTACGATGTAATAATGCACTTCACTTTCATGTAAACATGAAGGCCACAGGCCTGCAACTCTGGTTGAGTACTGCCGAGACTGCTACTTCCGAGGCATCACATTCAATCTCAAAAGGCAAATTTTCATCCACAGATTGTAGTGTTGTTCCTTCAAGTTCCTGTTTGAGTAGTTTGAAAGCCTGCAAAGCTTCTTCATCTAAAGGAATTTCTTTACTCTTGCCAGTGGTTGAATCTCAGCAGAAAAATTCTGTATCCATTTAGCATATAAACACACCCTTTGCCCTCTTTACAGATCCTTGAGTAATGGGAGTTGGTAGTTCTTGTAGAGGGCGGAGTCTTTCCATGTCAGGCTTTATAACACCATTCCCCACACAGTAGCCAAGAATGTTAATGGTACGCACAGATTTAATAGTTTTAGTAGCATTGAGAGTTAGGTTCCTCTTGTTGATGACCTCAAGAAAGTGCTGCACATTCTGATCCTGTTGTTCTTGAGTGTGTCCACCAATAGTGATATTGTCCAACTATTGGAAAGCACCTTATAAGTTTTCTTCTGTCACCAGTTATCCATAGTTCGTTGAAAGACTGCTACTCCATTGGTAACTCCAAAAGGTACTCTACCGAACTGGTACAGGCGTCAGTTGGTTTCAAAAGCTCTATACTTTTTGTCTGATTCCTTTAGTGGGGCTTGGTGGTAAGCGCTTTTCAAGTCAAAGGTCGAAAATACACTATATGTCGAGAGTTCATTAGCCATGGTGTCAATCCTTGGTAATGGATAAGTATCCAGTTTTGTATACAGATTTATGGTTTGCGAATAATCGACACACATCCTTTTATTATGCCGATTTAAGGGATCCTTAACCACCACAACTTGAGCTCTCCATGGTGATATGCTATCCTCAATAACACTCCCAGCCAAGAGACGACTAGTCTCTGGTTCAATAAATTGTTTGTCATCTTTACAGTAGTGTCTTGATTTGGTGACAATAGGCTTACAATTAGGTAACAAATGCTGGAAGATAGAAGGCTCATCCACAGCAGCGGCTGCCAACGAACTGTAGGAGTTAGCACCAGATAAGCTGAGCGCAGGTTTTGGTTCACCATATTCAATAGTCACTTTCTGATGCTGTTCTTGGAAGTCCTGACCAACTCATACTAATATGAAGAGTCAAGTCCACATTGACATAACTTGGAGAGTTTGTATGCAAAGATTTCTGTGCTAAAGCAACGTCTTTATCAGTGGGATGTATTGGTAGCTTCAATTCCCATGCTACATCTGCATCTATATAACTGTCATCACTGCACAAGTCGATAAGGGCTGTCAACTTCAGTCCATTAATTGTTGTTGTGGTAGCTGCCCAATAGAGGCTCTGAGGAAAAGTGGTACCAGTGTTAACCGCAAGCACAGATGACTGTGAGGGATCAAATACTGTAGCTGTTGTAGATTTACCTCCATAGGCAGATTGTTTAGACAGGCATGTTTTTGCAAAGTGCCCCTTCTTGCCACATTTATTGCAAATAGAATCCCGATCTGGACAGTGTGCACGTATATGATAGGGACCTCCACCAAAAAAGCACTTCCTCTTCATGGACAGAGTAGCTGCTAATACTTGATTTCCAGCAGTTACCTCACAGCTCTCAGATGCTGGTCCACTCTTCATATGATCATCTGCAAAAAGAGCATGATCAGGGGTAACCACAGCAGCAGTATGCCCAACATGAGGAACCATGTTACTGTAAGAACTAGCAATACGTTGGGCAAGGTCTGAAGAGTAAGCCTGGTCATAAGCTGCCTGTAAGTCTAGAATTTTATTTTCAAGAAGACGCTGCCAAATCATAGGTGAGGCCAGGTCATTTATAAAAGCATCCCTGATCAGCTCCTCTCTATACTGTTCTGCACTAACTGCCTTTAAATTACAGTCCTTGCCTAATTTATGCAATTCTCTTAAAAATTCATCCAAAGTTTCCCCTGCCTTTTGTTGGTGAGTAGCAAGTAAATGCCTGGTGAATATTTCATTAGGTGCCTTAACATATAACATTTCCAATGTGGAAATGGCAGTATCATAATCCAAACACTCCTCAATTTATTCATACACATTATGACTGACATAGTTCATAAGTGTCCTCAGTTTATTTGGTGCCCTTTCACCACATTCTTGAATAAAGTTGGAAAACATCTTGTGTCAATGCTGCTATTCCTTTACTGCAGAAGGGGAGCTGGGGTCCAGATCCAAACGGGCAGGCTGGAATAGTTTCACCTTAGTTTAAGTTGAATATATTGTTGTGACATTAAAAGACTTGCCTACTGCTACCCAAGCTTTATTCAACTTAAACTTCAGTAGATTGCTCCCTGAAACAGCCATAAATACAATTAGCAATGACCCGATAATAAATGTAATACAAACTATTTAAGATCCCAAAAGTAAATCTAATTAAACCAAATAGATACGAAAGGAATAAACAAAAGGAAATACAAAAGAAAAGGGAATTACTTGGTACATTGCTCCGACTGTCCCTCCATCAGGTAAGTAAACAAAGTATGAAACGATCACCAGACAAACAGTTCAGAACGAGGTATGAAAGAGCAAAAGGACAAAACAATTTTATAACAATCTTCATAGCAAAACATACCTTGATAACTTCAAACCAACAGGAGATACCGTGATGTTTGACTTCTCTATGTACAATTGATGATATGAACGTTGTGCCGATTAAAGGAAAATTTAATTTCCAGATACATATGTCCATTGAATTATGTAATAAATCGAGAAGGCATTATCAAGGAAAAACACTTACAGTTAAGTTCAACATCGACTTATCTCACTTCTAGACATGGGTGTCAGCTCAAGAGCATTTGGCGCTATGCATTTCCTTTTCGTTCGTAGGCAAAACTATTGCTGCTCTTGTTATATGTATAATTTTCATTTTGTGCCTTATGTGCCGCATTAAATTCATAGATGTATCTCACGCTTCAGAGATTTTCCCCTCACGCATAATTTGTAAACATTATATTCCTAATTCCTACTTAGTACTACTTTTGCTAACAACAAAAACCAAATAAACAGGACACAAATTAAACACGTTCATATCCTCTCAGATATGTGGAAACACGAAATAATCGAACAGAAACAGCCTAATTTCAATACACCAAATAAATTAAAACGTGCTAAAATCTACAGTCAAAAAAAGTTTTGTTTCACCAACGAAAATTAAAATAAATGCCATATATTCTATTAGAAATTATTTTTCTGTGTTGTTTAACAGGCACATTATTCATTTTCAACATTTTCATTCTAATAAATAAATCATAAAGATCATGTTCTAAAATTCGTGTATCTTGAACTCAACGCGAAACACCGTTTTTCAGACCTTTTTAGGGTTTTCCATGGGGCTTTCCTAACCCTCCCCGCCCCCAAACAACAAAGTAGTTGGTAGGCTCACTCCCCGAGTAAGCAAAAAGCCGGATGAAACTCATGCCAGGGGAATATCCTCCGTCTTATTGTCAGTATATTCATTGTCTTATTGACAGCAAACCCACATCTCTATTACTGTTGGCGTTTACACGAAATTTCATTTGTCTTAAGGAAACCAGGAAGTTACTGCTTGATAACGTATTTTTAATTTCAGTTCCTTTCATAGCAAGTTGGCTAATAGTTAATGAAGGGAAGCTCAGCCAACACAATGCTTGTCATACAATAGATTCGTTAACTGGTCGAGAGCTAAATCCCAATGCATTTTTCGAATATTGTTATAGTCTCAAATCTTCCGGTCGTTTCGAATAATAAGCTTGTTTCGTGTGTGCCTGTTTGCTCTCTCTTTTGTGGAGGAAAGGAATTTATTTTTCTAATTGGATCATTACATGTATATAAGTTTTGTCTGATGATATCCGTAACTTATCTTCCAAGAATAACAGGAAATCGTTATAGTTATCAATGGGGCATCCAGGAAAAGGCAATACTATCTTACAACGACAGTTTATTTGCATCTTCAAGACTGCCATTTACACAAAAATAAAAATCACTGAAAAGATTAAAAAAAATATTAATGTAAAATTCACTAGAGGGATTGACATGACCTACCTAAACTGAGCTTAAAAGGAAAATAAAACATCTAATTCTAAAAAGAGGAAGAGGGTAAGTAAAAGTTGAAGTGCAGACCAAAATATAAACAAACAACTGGTTAGTTAATGATAGAGTGGTGTGGAGGTTGTCAGGGTGTTTAACGAGGGGATAATAGTTTTAATTATAATTGACTCTAAAGTCGTCAGTTTTCCCTCTTCTTGCGTGGAAGATACTATATTAAAATCTGCATCATTGATGTTAGTTTTGCAGTGTAATACATGATTGCGTATATTGGAGGCTTAGTATAGTTAAGAATTTTACAATGAGGCCACTAATAGATTACTTTAAAGGGAAACTTATGGTTATTAACCATTAAATTTTGTCAAACAGAACTTTTAATAAGCTAAAAAATTGGCTATTTCTCAAATCTGTACGTAATCCCATTATTTTACAATTTAATTTCAAAGTAGCGCCGAGGTATTCAATGGAGAGGGCCATTTCTCCTTGATTCGACCATGTTGCCATCTGGCGGATTAGTACCGTTGACGTGGTGCCACGGTCGCCTCAATAAGCAAGCTTATTGTAGAGTATTCGTCCTCGGTATTGCCCTCGTGTTTTAGGTCAATTGTCATTCAAATATCGTCAATTATGCCAACTTGTATGACGTTCGGTTGTGCCAATACTTCTGGCAAATGTCCAAAAGGCATATCATTCTACAGGATTCCGTCAAATAGAGAAAAATCAAGCCGCTGGCTGATGGGTCTTCGACTGGAGGATATCAACATAAAATCTTTCAACCTACGACGCAAACCACTGTCTGTTCGGACTATTTCTTGCCAACAGATTTAAAATATGACATTAGGTGCAGGGTATTAGGTATGGCTATGAAATTCAATTGTATAATGTTTTGGGAACTTAATTTTCCTCTGAACAGACCACGGTACCGACGAAGATAGGGTGGCTATCTACCGCTATCTATATACTATGGTGCCTCCACTTGTATGCATTTGAACTGAAATTTATTCTCGTCAATTGCCATGTGCATAGTGTGATGAGGCGAACGGCATTTTCCTAAACGTGTGTGTATGTGTGTGTGTGTGTGTGTGTACATGAATTGATGAGGGCCTTCACTTAATCCTTTTTAACTAGTTTAATTAATGGGGTTTTAGAACTTAGGGCTGTATATGCTTAACTAGGCATAACTCAGGCTACTTCTTTATTTACCATTTCAATTATATATTTTCAGCTGACAAATACAAACCAAAAAGGATATTGTCTAAAGATGCTGTTCCCTCGGAGTCGTTCCGCCGCATAACAGATGAGCCACACAAAATGGCGGCGCCCATGGTGCAATAAAAAATTGGTTGTAAAAAATAAAAAAAAATGCCTCTTTCAAAACACTTTTTTCACTAGGGGTAATTAAATAGAATAATACTACATATGGAACAGCTAAAATGCAACCATAAGTTCCCCTTTAAATGGAGATTAATTATGAATATAACAACATGAAGAAACTTAATATTTTAGTTGTTTCCTATAAAACTACTATATAGTGTTCTGTCATTTACTGATCAGATTATTTTTGCTCTCATTTTTAGTAAAGCCTTAATTTCTTTTGTACAGAACGTTCAGTGCAGACATAACAGTAAGTTACTTCGTCTGGGTGTTTTGATTCCTTCTTTTAATAGCAAGATCATATCTGTTTCTGACTTCTCCAACGTGTGTTGTCAAAGAAAGAAAAGTTCCTTTTATCTTTGGGTCTGGACTTCTGCTTGCCATTGCAGTTACCCAAAATGATTTCTCCCTCTTATAATGCTTTTGTCAGAGAATTACAAAACCCCCGCTCAATGATAACATAAAATACTTTAAGTTCCCAAATTTCAGCTCTAACACACCAAGCATTTAATAATCTCAGAACAAAATGGACCCCGTTCTTCAGAAAGGAAGACTTACAGATAATAAGACAATTAGCGAAAGACGAAAGTATAATCATCACTCGCCCTGATAAAGGTAAGGGAACTGTTAATTTTTGACAGACAGGATTATGTTAATATGATGAATGCCATTTTAGGTGACTCGCCCAAATTTCAGAAGGTTGGTATTCCTAATTTACAAGATATTATTAAGACAGAATATAATATAAATATAATTTTCAGACAAATTGAACAGAAGGGTATCATTGATGATACCACATTTCAAAAATTGATTTGTCACTGGTTCTTTTTATGGAAGGTGTTCCACTTTGACCCATCCTTTCCTCCGTTAACACTCTTGCTTATAAGTTGGCCAAATTCTTAGTATTTCTACTTGGCCCTCTTACCAAGAACGAATTATATAAAGAACTCTAATGATTTCAAAAACGAAATTTTACAGGATTCGGACCTGTAAATGGCCAGTTTTGATGATGAGTCTTTGTTCACTATGTATGTAGTACTTGTGGAGGAGGCTATGAACATTATTTGAAACAAATTCTTTTTTCCAATGATGATTCTGTTTTGAACAATTTTAGCAGACCACTTTTTAAACAGTTACTAGACCTCGACGTGCCGGACACAACCTTCATTTTTACCGATAGCGCTTTTAGGCAATAGAGGGGATGGCGATGGGAAGCCTACTTGGTAGAGTCCCCCTACCTATCGACTTTTATTTTATAGACATTACGTGGATGACACGTTCGCCCTTTTAAAGTCTGGTTTGAACCCTGATTCGTTCCTGAATTCCATTGATACCAAACATACAAATATTAATTTCACAGTAGAGAAAGAGAGGCTTAAAACACTACCCATCTTAGATGTACACGTTTTCAGAGATGATGTTGGGTTTCATACTAGTATTTTCAGGAAAAGTGTTTTTACTGGTCTGGGAATTAACTTTCATTGTTTGTTTGTTTGTATGGTGGGTGTTTTTACGTTGCAAGGAACCAGTGGTTATTCAGCAACGGGACCAACGGCTTTACGTGACTTCCGAACCACGTCGAGAGTGAACTACAATCACCAGTAATACACATCTCTAACTCCTCAAGGGAATGCCCGAGAATCGAACTCGTGGCCGCCGAGATTTCAGGCCAAGACCATATCGATCACGCCACTGAGACGCTCTTGTTATATTCATTTTAAATTAGACTCCATACCCACACATCTACTTGGGGG
>NC_087213.1:81683200-81685700 GCF_015104395.2 Macrobrachium nipponense | reverse complement strand
TTCCCTCTCTCACACAAGATTTTCCTGGAGGAAAGAATCACCGATACGAAAAACGACATCTTCGTACTACGCAGAGTGATATATGGAACCCAGTCTAATCTTCGCCTCCTCACTACGGACCACATATACAGGTATCTGATTTCATTCTGTTCCGACATTGCTGCCTATAATAGCGTGACTCATTCCAACAGACTTCTACGCAAGTTAAATAACCTAATAGACAATAGTGCATGGAATAATCTTGAGCAACAAGACAAAGTTTTAAACTTATCCAACACCCCCCTTACTGTAAATCAACATTTAGTTTTAAATTTAGGCTTATCCTTTGCCCTTATGCCAGACCGCAAAAACAACCTAGACTTCATAGTGGCTTTTGATAAATTCATATCTGACAAAAACTACAACCGTGAAGAGATATGTTTAAAAGGAGTGTTACTAAATGCTTTAACTGACTTACATAAGAAATATCCTATTCCCCGCAGATTCATGATAGCCATCCACTCGCTAAAAAAGTTAGATGTTGTAATAAGTAGATCCGACAAAGACGGCAAAATCGTAATAATGGACAAAAGACTTCTACCTTGACAAAATCAACCAGCTCCTTAGCGACACAAAACACATACGAAAAACTGACGAAAAATCCCCTCCAAAACGTTCCCACAGAATTTTTTCGGAAAGTAAGATTAATTGGCAAAGACAAAAAGAGTATTGAACTATTAGAGAAATTTAAAGTAATTAATCCTAAATTACCCTATTTTTATGGCCTTCCCAAAACTCACAAAGACAATCTTCCATTCAGACCCATCGTTTCATGTGCCGGTGCTTTCAATTACAAAATTTCTAAATGATTAGCTGGCCTCCTTTCCCCTTTTTTAGGCACTTTTTCTCCCAGTCACATTAAACATTCGGAAGATTTTTGTCACAAATTCAGAGAAGCACATATACCACTTCACAACATAAAACTTGATGTAGATTCCTTGTTCACTAAAGTACCAGTACAGGACGTTCTTCAGTTTTTAAGGGTAAAATTATACCCCCTCCCCTATTCAGATCATTTCCCATTGGCGCTTGACAAAATAATAAAGCTAGTTGAATTATGTGCATCTAATAACGTATTTTCATTCGGGGAATCATTCTACAAGCAAAAATTCGGGTGTAGTATGGGTAGTCCTTTAAGTCCTGTTCTAGCCAATCTGTACATGGAATACTTTGAAACTACAGTAATAAATGCAATAAAACCCAAAAACATGCTGTGGATGAGATACGTGGATGATATCCTAACATTTTGGGATAATAGGTGGGGCAATTTCAATGAATTCCTCTCGAAATTAACACATTAGTGCCCAGCATCAAATTTAAAGTTGAATGGGAAACAGACAACAAAATTCCTTTTCTTGATGTTTTAATAATCAGAGATACGGGACCAGAAATACAAATTTTACCATATACAGAAAACCAACGTTCTCACTTTCATACATTCACTACTTTAGCTATCATGACATTTCTATCAAAATAGGTGTAGCTAGTAACTTGTTCTTAAGAGCCTTACGAATTTGTTCCCCAGAATTCCTGGAAAAAGAATTTGAACTAATTCGCAAGCAACTTTCGTCTTTAAAATATCCTGACCATATAATTGAGAAAGCAATTCACAAAGCTAACGTAATTTTCTACCGACCCCCTAAAGACAAGACCAGAGATACACCCAACAATAAAATAATAATTCCCCACCTGGACACGATTAAGAGAATAACCAACCCCTCGGAAAATCGAACCCTTTTGTATTTACTTACCCAAACACCTTAGCCAAATCCCTGATTAACGTCCAACAAAAGACATCTCCAAAGGGCTCTGGGGTATACGAAATCCCATGCCAGGACTGTGACCAATCTTACATCGGATTTACAGGTAAATCCCTTCCCCAGAGATTAATACAACACAAACGGTCAGTTAGGTATGGACAACAGAACTCGGCTATTTTCAACCATATAAATGAACATAACCATAGAATAAACTGGAATTTGTCACGTGTAATTTATAGCAGCAACTGCCGGTACAAGAGTCAAATGATGGAATCGGCCTTAATAAAAGAGAGGCAGGTAATGAACATCTCAAAAGGAGGATGGATTTCGGACACGATCGACAACGTCTTCATTCAACCAACCCTTAAGAAGATTAGAGGAAGATTATCAGCGGGGGTGACTTAAAATGGCTTGTTTGTGGATGGACCTCTTGGTATAAATACCACCTTTTCTGTGAACTTTTCTCATTCATCTACCTGAAGAGGGAGACAGCAGTCTCTGAAATATAGTACTTTTTCTCTATTTTGGTGTTTTTATGGGCTCCTTTTATTAGATGGAACTCTGTTGTTACAGAACATTTTTACATCATATATATGATATATCTATATATATATATATATATATATATCTATTAATATATATATATATACATATATAGATATATATATATATATATATATCAGATTATAGATAGATATATA
>NC_087213.1:81656597-81680200 GCF_015104395.2 Macrobrachium nipponense | reverse complement strand
AGAGATTAATGTTTGCATATATGGCACATGCGCAATAGCTGGTTGGCAATGAGAATAACAGCAAATGCCATTCTCATCTAATTTAACTTTTGTCAAGTGTTTTGTGCACACCGTATATAAATGGCAGGGTAAGGATTCTTTCTTCCTTATTACGTTGTATATGTTTTTTGGTATGGTTTTGTATTAATTTCTCAAAATGTGAACAAATATTTTCAAAGTTGGTTGTTTTTTAAGTTTTTCCGTCTGTTAACTTCACTTTCCACGAGATGAAAATCATTTCATGGCAAGAAAAAATATTCAAATATAAACTAAATATTATTTTTCTTCCCATAAAGGTTTAGAATCCATTAGTTTCAAACAACTTTCACACGAGGGCTAGCTGTCTGTGTCACTGCATTCTTGATAGTGAAATGCAATGCTCTGAAATTCATTAGTCCTTTATCTCGATCAATTTTCTGTCAATCCCAACTGTTGCTCCTGCTATTTTTATTTTATTTTTTACTCTGAAAACATGGAATTATAATGTTAGGTATTTATTATTGTTTTATGGAATGGGGTGGAGTAATATAGTGCATTTTGAGCAGTCTTCCGAAACAATGGCAACGAAAATATGTAAATCTGAATATTTCAATAGAAAAAAGCTTTAATGCTCTAATATTTTGCATAAGATTATATTATTCAATAAAGATCAACTTCAAATTGAAAGATAGGACAAATTAGGTACGTATGGATGAAAACTGTCCATTCTTGTGTTGGTAGTAGCGGGAAAATATTACTGGAACGTCGATCCCGGCATGTTTGGCAGACGAAATTTTAATGGTGGTATAGACATGGAGGGCTTATTGTGTGGGTCTTTTGAACTTGATAATAATATTACTCATTGACTGAGCAAGTGCTCTTACCTTATACCTCCAGAGCAAATGAGGCCAGGTTACGAAATGCTCTGCCCCACTGCTCTCCATCATCTTAATTCTCTTTAAGCCTTGCATGAGTTGGACAGTTAGTGGCTGCCAGCCACTTATTTTTCCTTTCCTTGTCACTTTCCCTGGGAATACACTGCCAGGATACTAGACTTCCCTTTCCCAACTATTCGTGCATCCTACAACACCACACGACTGAACCATTGCTTAGAAATAAGGCGCAGATTAACTTAAAAGTCCAACGTTCGTCTGATACAGTAGTGAAGCGGAAAGGCTTTTTGCCCACCAGCCGTGTTATTGTTTTGGAAAGACGTCTTAATGACGTCACGTTGATGACTCCCGCAAAAAACACAAAAATACACATTTTAATGACTACCAGTAATTGAAAAGGAACAATCATCTTGTCAGTGTCTCCTATTAAGTATACGATATTGTGATCATGCACTTTCTTTGAACCGAAAGAGCCGTTTTCTTGTGTCATAAGCCTTTATTCCACCTAAAATTCACGCAGGCTAAAGACGTGGAATGCTGAAATTTGCAGTTCTCTGAAACGTGTGTAAAATTTACAAAATGACAGAGAAAGCGATTAGTCATATTGTGTATACAATGTCGTCAGTTTATTGGTAAGATTTAAGCGAAAATATCGTACTTAAGATATTTCATTTTTCACATAATCTGCAGGTACTAGGTAAGTATACATAATAAATGTCATTTGTAACTGATATAACCATTCTAATTTGCATCTTCTTTATGTTATGTAAATTTTATTGCATTCTAATTAATTTTCTGGCAGTGAGTCACTGGCAGAAGATGTTGATTCCACGCTCGAATTACTCCTCATTTTTATTTATTGACGAGTCTAAAATGATGCAGTGCAAGAAAATTTGTATGGTGTAGACAAACGGCATAAGATTTTACAGAAGTAATACCAGTCATAAGATTATATTTAATGACAGAAATAAATGTTATTGTGTAAACTCCGAGTTCCGGTAGGTTATGCTTTAGTCACCTCTAGGAATCCTTTTTAAAATTTCGACTTACTTTTCTAGATTCTGAGGCAACCTCGAGGCTAAAATGAATATGATCGGGAACATAAATGAGAGGCAGCCATCTTGAATCAAACTCTTTTTATTATTCTTGTTAAAATCGTGGATACAAAATGCAGTTAGAAAACAAGTCCTTCTTTGATAGTACGTAATTGGTAGGGGGTAACTAAATAAACTAATGAAAGACACAAAGACTACACTTACATTCTTAACATACTGCTCACCATAGGAGCTCCCAAGCTACCATCAAATATAGAGTAAATACAAGAGATTTCATGGTATAAAAATACAAAACATTCTTAACATACTGCCAACCATAGGAGCTCCCAAGCTCCCTTCAAGTTAAGTATATTTTAGTTTTACCAGACCACTGAGCTGATTAACAGCTCTCCTAGGGCTGGTCCGAAGGATTAGATATTTTTACGTGGCTAGGAACCAATTGGTCACCTAGCAACGGGACCTACAGCTTATTGTGGGATCCAAACCACATTATATCGAGAAATGAATTTCTATCACCAGAAATACGTCCCTCTGATTCCACGTTGGCCGCAGGGAGAATCGAACTTCGGACCGCCGGATTGGTAGCCGAGCACGAATACCACCCGTCCAACGAGGAACCAAGCTCCCTTCAAATATAGAGTACCTAAATACCATCAGATTTCATGGCATAAAAATATAAAACATTCTGAACATACTGCCCATCATAGGAGTTCCCAAGCACCCCTCAAATATAGAGTAAATACCATCAGATTTCATGGCATAGAAATATAAACTGCTTACTGTTCATTGAGTTCACAATTACCCATAAGTAACCTTATTTTCAAGGCTCTACTATATAAAGGAAATATAGTACGAGACTTTATCACACGCCCTCTCCTGGATATCTTCACCTGATCAAGATTCTTAGGTTCATCAGTATTCTCAACAACAGCATCCTTATTCTTACCTTGTATAGAACTCCTATAGAAGTTTAAGAATTTCCACTAACATTATTTGCATTACAAAAAATCTCTCAATCATGCAACTTTTGAATAAATCATCAAAACACACCTTCAGTAGTTCATATATTAACACAGCCCAGTATACCATCCCTGCAGGAAATAAATCAGCAACTATGCCCAAAGGCCAACTCATTCTAGGAACATTGTCTACTCTTATCAATACAGCAGAACCTTTCCTCAGATTATAATTAGGTTTACACCTCATTACTATAGGGGTTAAATTCTTTTAAAATAGTAACCACTCCACATTTTCCATAATTTGTTGAGTTGCCTTTGCCGAATAATTTCTCTTTCACTTAAATCTTTACCACTGAAATTTACATGTTCATCTGACATGAGGCTGAAAGCCTGCAACTCGACCAATCAGAAAGTGTGAATGGGTCAATGGGTCAGTTATATTGGGTTCTTCCTTTACATAATTCAAAGGTCTAGAATTGATGCAAGCATCTACTTCAAACAAATTTGTTTCAAGCTCACACTTAGTAAAGCAGTTACTGCGAAGAGATTTCCTTAGAGCAGACTTCACTGACCTCACAAGGCGTTCCCACTAAACTCCTCACCAAGGGGATGTGGGAGCAATGAAGTTCCATTCAGGACACAAAACACTAAAGTATTTTTGAAGCTTAATTGGAACACAAATTAGGGTTTCAGCATCATCTGAATATATCACAGAAGGAAGACTTTCTCTAGCAGCAAACCTACGCATAGCTAACATACAGGGATTCAGTTAACTCTAAATGAACAGCTCTTGTAGCATCTTGTAGCAGGACAAGTAAATAATAACGTGCAATTTCTTAAATGGAGGACCAATGGCAAACAAAGGGTCTGCATCATCTTAACCAGTTACGGCAAAGGGGAATGTATTGTTAACTCTCAATTTCAGAAAAAGAGAGGAAGGCTAATTACATGTTCTAGAGTCAAATCTTTTGCAAGGAACACATTCTTCACAAACTCTTTTGGCCAGTCACCTTAATCCAATAAGAGTTTCTGATGGTTGACATGAGAGTGTGAACACCAGAATGCTTAAAAAATTTATGCTAAAACTGCACTATGTGTTGACACATTACAATTAGGAATTGTAATGGGAGGCTTGCTGCCCTAACTCATGTCAGAAGATTGTAATCTACCCTTGATTCTCAATAATCCCTTACAGTCAAGAAAAGGGTCAAGTTTTCTCAAGGAGGAATTCCTAGGTAGAGGTTTTCCTCGAGACAAAACACTAATTTCTTTCTCATAATATTCCCTTTGTGTACAAGTAAAAGTCTTGTCCTTTGCATTACTCAGCTCATAATAAGTGAGAGAACCTGAAAGTTTATCACCATTAGGTTTACAGTTTTTAATGAATCTCATAATAAAGGCAGCAATGTTCATCACTTTGGTAAAATTTATCAACCTACTAAAGTCGAATACAGAACTGTCATCTTTATTGAGTCATAATCACTACTCCTCCCTTATATTCTTCGTAGGGAAAAACAAAATCATTTGCATCAACCTCAATACTAGCATTGGAACACAAGTTTAACAAGGAAGTACATAATTGTTTGGGACCTTTAAGCCATATGTCGTTTGGCCCCTCGGTCATCAAGTCACAAGGATTATCATTGCCAGGGCAATGGAATCAGTCACTAAGAGATGTTAATGTTTGATCCTCAACTACTCTATTGGCTAGAAACGTTTCCCATTTTGTGGGATTACCCATAATCCAAGACAATGAGACTTTAGAATCTGTCCAGCAAACTAATTAGAGGGGTCATTCAAGTGTAAAGCAGATTTCATCAAATTAATTAGATAAGCATTCAATAAGGCTACAAGTAGGTCCAGACGAGGCAAGGTAACCCGCTTGTTTGGAGCCACTTTAGTTTTAGCAATAACAAATGAGACATGAAATTCCTCATCAGAATTAGATATACGTAGATACATACAGATACTGTAACCTTTCTCTGATGTATCACTGAATGCACGTACTTGTAAACCTCGCACAGAATTCAAATATAAACCGGGAAAATAACATCTATTAATTTAAAAATTTTAATAACCTCAGTACTATTAACCCATTCCTGGAACTCAGATAAAACGTCGTCCCAACCAAGTCCTAGATGATATATCTCTTGAAAAATACTCTAGCATACATGGTGAAAGGATTTATTAAGACAAGTGAATTAAATAATCCAGCAATCTAACTTAACAAATTTCTTTTAGTGTAATTAAACTGAAAATTATTGTTGAAAACGCATCTGAGAAGTTCCATTACATTCCTTAAAATTTTGTTTCATCCTCAGTGGTAAAATTATTGAAAACACATCTGAGAAGTTTCATTATATTCCTTACAATTTTGTTACATCCTCAACCTCTGCTTCAAAGTACTGATAATGCAGATTATTAAAAAATAATCATTGGCTAAAGTAATACCCGCATCTAATAATATACTCTGAGCTTCACTAAACATTCTGCTGCTTCTTTAACTGTATCTGCATCAGCGAGCCAATTATCTACCTACAAATTCCCCTTAAACTTTTGTATTTTAACTGAATCATTGTATGAATCGAAATGATGTTTAATAGTAGCATTCAGTAAAAATGGACTAGTGGTATTCTTAAAGGGTACTCTCACAAATCTCAACAGCTCATAGGTTACCTACCTTGTAGTTAGCAGACATAAGTGTTGAACTTTGAATAACTGTTAGTGCTTCCCCTTGAAGTAATGATTGCAAGTAACTAAACTTGCTAATAACTGGCAGCTTACTCTGGTCAACTAATATGTTAACTGCACTGAGTAACGATAGTCATTAGAATTAGGGTTCAGCGGATTTTGAGGCGAATAGATTGGAATATGCAACAGAACAGTTGCCAGTATTATGGAAAAGCTTCAAGATATCAGCAAGTACTCTGGGTGGTTAAGCAACACAAAGCATACGTAAGCATAACATTGTCAAGCCTCAGACGCAAGAGGCGAGAGCGCGAGTGCCAAGCTGACCTGGCAGCTGGTCGAGAATCGTATGATTGTGACATCAGAAGAATGTAGATGTGTGTCTGTTCTTGCGCCAAACAGGTCGTGTTCATGGAAGCTTCTAGAACAATTTAGTATGTGCATACGTATGAACACCAGAGCTTCTTAGGGTGTACTATAATGTGACTGGGGGCAGAAAGCGGCTATTTGAGATAAGAGACCATTACGTGGAAGATCTAGAAGGAAAGTGCAGAAGATCCATACAGGAAGGTAATAGTGACTTTGGTAAACAGTTCAACATTTTACAGATGCCTTGAGAGAAGCCAAAGTGCAGTGAAAAACATTTTCTAATTAGATTTTCATTTTATGTGTAAACATTTTTTTATATTTCTGATAATTGTGGTCTCTTTTACAGGTGGAGTCAAATGTCACTACATAAAAATGAATTCTCTGACTGACACTTGATCTCTTAGTTTTGGGGGAAATAGAAATAATGATTGAACTGATGGGTTTTTATATAAATCGATAGTGTATGACATTTTGATTGAGATAATCATTATTGGGAGTGATTTGTATATCATGTTTTGGGGCTTCCATTTCATTTTCCTTTTTTTATGTTAGTTTTTTGGGGAAATAAAGACTCTATTTTTGTATTTCAGAGTTTGGTTTTAGCCCATATCTAATAACTAGATTTAGCCACAGAGTTGCCGGTTAGCTTACATTAACAGATTGCGATTTCTCTCCTTTTATTAGACAGGGTCAATCAGACCCTTGTAACAGTTTGGCGGCAGTCAAGAAAGGCAATCAAGCCTATGGATTACATGTCTAAAAAGACTGGTGGAGTGTACAGGAGTTAGGAAATCATGTAGATGTCAGGAACAGGGATTATAGTTAGGATTTAGGCAGTTGCCACTCTGTTGCTGAGATATGTTTTGGCCTAGAGTCAGCAGATCTGTTCATCAAGAACTCAGCCTTTTAAGGCACTGACGTTTCAAAGAGTGTGTTACATGAAGTGTGTAGTTGCCATAATTTCCCAGGAGTTAGAGATTAGATATTCGTGGTGAGTGATTGCGTAGACAAGAGAGTCGTTCAGAGTTTTATAGAAATCTGCAGTCAAATCTGGGCCTTGACCCAGGCTGACAACCCAAACATCTCTTGAAAATGGGCCACAGATAGGGCCTGAAAGTACTCGAGTGTGGAGTAAAATTAAATGTAAATACTTAGATGTAAACACGTTACACAGTGATTTTGTGGGTTTCATTTTCAATCTTCAGAAGAAAACTAAAAGAAGTTTTCGTTTGCTTTGTGAAAATGTTCAGTATTTCTTATTTTTTATTGTGTTAAAAATTTTCTCACTTGTGTATTTCATTTTCTTGTGGGATTAAAGGGACAGTTGAGAGGTTTGCTTTTAATTTCCATGCATAGTTTTTATTCAGGATTTTTTGTTAAGGGCTGCTCTAGGAGCAAGAGCCCGTGCCAGCACAAGGCTGGCTTAATCTTCAACAACAACAATTTATTCAGGGGAGTAGAATATATTTTTTGTTTTAGTTTTATTAAATGGTATTCAAGTGGAACTGCATGTATAGGGGATTAGTCCATTACAGGGAATATATGGCTCTGACGTATTTCACTTTTTTATGTGAGTTTGTGTTGGTGGCATCAAGGAGTGTGGGTTGGTGTTGACTAACGCTTAGGCTAGTGATCTGGGGTCGAAAGGCACCCAAGGTTTGGGGAGTCAGCAAAAGCTCTCGATTGGTAATGAGAAGGGAAGGAAATAGATAATTCCCTCTGTCATTCTCTTTCTCTCTCTCTCTCCCATCTTTCACTGCACCAATGACCCAGAAATCATATCAGCTGATAACCTTGACTGTGGGAGTAGAAAGGGTGTTTTTCTTCCCGTAGAGTGTGGGAAACACTTATTGTAAAAGTATTTATGTGTTAGGGATTGGTATATTTTTGTTGTTGGTGATGGTTTGTGAGAAAAACTTGGGAAATATTATTGATGTTATTGGAGTCGAATCGAATCATAAATACTAAGGGAGACAAAATGGCGGAAGACAATAGGGTACACTTTGTTGCATAAAGTCACTTATGTTGCAGCATGTGTTCACCCTTCTTGGGATATTGCTGATGGCGTTCTTTCTCAGCCAGTGCAGATTTTTAATGAAGGAGTTGATAATTTTTTAAAAGCCATGGGAATTAAAAGTGATGCAGAGGCAAAAGCCTTGTTAGATTTCAATAAATGGGACTTTGCACATTGTCATGGTAATTGCTTTATAGCATAGAAAGATAAAGGGAAGGAAAACACATTTTCGAGAAGTTCTGCAGCAAGGAGGCATTCGCGCATGTGTTGGTGGTGCCTGTTCTCATGATGGTTCTAGAATCGGCAGGAGTGTTGTGGAACTTGACAGGCGCCGACGTGACGTGAGGAACTCCGCGATTTCTGATGTAATACTTCGTCCAGATCCTTGTAAGAAGTTCCGGTAATCTCGGGAGTCTGTGACGTTCGCTGCTAAGCCCCGCCCCCAGAATGCCTTATAAATATGACTGACGAAGTAGGAGAAAGCAGATCATCAGTAAGAGTCACAGGTCGAATTATCAGTGAGAGCTCAGCAGCAGAGATCAGAGATCATCATCAGAGAGAACACAGATCTGATCAGTGAGAGCTCAGCAGCAGAGATCAGAGATCATCCGAGAGAGATAAGAGAAGAAGGAACATACGAAGGATCAGGAGGAAAAGGCGCCTGAGAATTGGTCGAACAAGTTGTCGTCAGGAGTGGACGACCGAGTTATTTCGACGTTGAGCAAGACTTCAGAAAAGAAAAGTTCTGCGAGAGGTTTTTAGAAGTTCCTGCCCTTCAAGTATCAAGAATAGACATTGTTTTCTGCAATACGGAGTCAAGAAGTCATCTGCAATTGCAGTTCTCCTTTTGTGAAGCCCTCGCTTCGAGTCGCAAAACTGGCCGGCAAGTACTTTCATTACCCCATCATTTCCCCAGTTCACGCAATGTAAGATTTTGCCTTTTTTATGTAAATAGGAGATACCATTCTGCATTTATCTTTGTTAGTAAGCTTGCAAATAAACCTTTGTTGTGTTTGTGTAGCTTTCTATATTTGTATCCCCAGTTTCAACTGTTGGTGTTGAATTCTTTTTTGTTTATCATAATATTGAACCTGAAGTGGTCCTCTCACGGGCCGTAACACACTTCACTGCCATAGTTTTCAGTATACAAAATGCTGTTCATGGACTGACTACAAGGATTTCTGAGGACAGCCTATGGAACAAAGAAACACTGGGATATGGGGAGAGACCTGAGAGGTTTTTACAAGATTAGAAAGGGCCAGAAGACCATTATCGATAGCCTTGATGAAAAGATTGAACCTACATCAGACTAGTAACTGATTTATTCCCAGGTTCAGAAACACATGTCCAAATGTCCCAGAGTGGATAGCACATTTGATGCGAACAGATTGGAATGTGCAACAGAACAGTTGCAAGTGTTATGGAAAAGCTATAAATATCACCAAATACGCTGGGTGGTTGAACAGCACAAAGCATACATAAGCATAACATTGTCAAGCCTCAGGGGCGAGAGGTGAGAGTGCGAGTGTGCAAGCTGACCTGGCTGCTGGTCGAGAATCGTATGATCGTGATGTCAGAAAAATGCAGTCTTGTGTGTCTGTTCACGGGCCAAACAGGGCGTGTTCATGGAAGACTCTAGAATAATTTAGTGCGTGGGTACGTATGAACACCAGTGCTTCTTAGCGTGTAATATAATGTGACCGTAACAAATACATCAAATTTTATCTAGAAAGACTGCCACTCGGTCAATTCACCACAATACTTGGTAAGGTCTCTTATAAGTAACTTCATTTCTGATTTATCTTTACTGGAAACAAATGCAATGTCAGTACTAACATCTTTCAAACGTTTGCCTGCTTCATCCCCAACCTGTCTGGAACTCCCATGAAATCTATTGGTTTCATCTGTGTCTGCCGCTAGATCAGCAAGGTCTTATTTTAATTACACTGCTGCTTGATGATCATCTTTTATCAAAAATACAGAAGCGTCGTCTAGTAACGAATCCTTCAACTCTGTAACAGACCGAATCAACCAACCTTTTAGCAGCAAACCGTCTCTTCAATAATTCCTCTGTTCTTTCCGTATCTACCCGTTTCAGGGATTAAACTTCTTGAATCTTGACAATATCTAAGGTACCAAAATGCAGATCCCGAGGCAATATTAAGGTTAAAATGAAGGCGGTCGGTTGCATAAATGAGAGTCAGCCATCTTGAATCAAAATGCAGTTGGAAAATAAGTGCAACTTTGTTTATACATCATAGAAGAAATATTTATTTATGGCCGTAACTCGAAAGTTAGATAACGCAATTGTATAACATTTGGTAACGGTTTAAAGAGTTAGCATTTTCTTAGTCTCGTTTCATTCCCATTCAAGTTCCTGGTACCCTACTCATAATTTGAGTCCCCTATTAAAATTATTACCGTTTTATACTGCCAATTAGTACAACGCTTTGTTATGTAATTACGCTTCCGCACTGTAGCGGGGCTGTTCTTTCCTGGACCTGTAAATTTGAAAGGGAATACAAATGCTAAGCTGATGAATACATTTCCTGAATCACATTAACATCGGTTGAAGGCATCGTCTATTTACTCACATTAATGGCCAATTATAGGCTGTTACCCTCCATTGTTTATGTAAGACTACGCTCTCGGTGTTTTAACGATGCTAATTTTCTTTCTTTTAATATCCCTCCTCCCTTGTTATCGTTATTTTCCATTACTTCTTATGCATTTATATCTTTGCTCATCGTATGGCTGTTTTCTTATGTATTGTAGTTGTATTGATAATTTTATATCCATTTTTCCTTTTTCACTTTCAGTTGAATATCACTTCCCTCCGCTTTGAATTATTCTCACCACACTCTCCGGCCTTTTTGAACAGGAAGTTAGTCACTCGGAGTCTGGAAAATGACTTGGGTCTTAATTAGAAGGTTCTTCAACCTTTTAAAGAAGTTCCCAAGACTTCTTTTATTTCCCTCTTTTGCAGCCGGGGTTTTTTCCACGTCCATTAAAGGTCATGCAACTGCAGAGGGGAAATTTTGCCAAATTTAGGAATACAATTTGTTAACGTATTTTTGTCTTTCTTGGTATCACAGTCTGGTTTTTGCTCGCTGATGATAATAATGGCAGGATGAGATTGAAAATCTTACTCTCTTTTGTACCTGGACAGCAAACCCTTCACATGTTTGTTAAAAGCATTATGATTATCTATGAAATTCGGCAATGTATACGTTTACAGCATTCCTTTTTTTTTGTGAGGAAAAGGCGAAGGGTGGTACACATGTTAAGTTGATTTTGGGCTTCTTTTTAAGGTTTCAAAACCATAATGTCCTTTTTGGGTTTGCTTTTGTCATGTGGCAAATTCGTGATTGATCATAATCCTCGGTATATATGCATAGACTCCAGTTACTTTTATCGGGTAATAAGTGTCTGCAAATCATATTTACTGACGATTGTGCTCATTTAATGGAGTTCGGTTAGGTTATAAAACTTACTGGGCATGAAAGTGTTTTTGAAAATTAACCACTAGTTATTTGCAGTTATGAAATTGTTATATTTCTCCTTACATAGCTAAGAGCAGCAGTAAATGGGAGTTCATTATTTCCTATTGACTTACGCAAAGATTCCAGCTGGTCTTTCTTGTGTTTCGATGTGCATCATTGTAAGAACTTTTGTTCAACAAACAAAATAAAATTAACTTTTCTCTGCTGTGTACAGTAATTCCATGTAGATGGTAGTTTATTGGAATTCTTGTGCATTGGATACGATTTCTGGTATTCTAAAAAGTGTTGGCTTCTGTAGTAGGTGTTTTAATAAGTGATATTATATATCGTCCTGTAAAAATTCATTTGAAAGCTTTAAACTTAAAGGGAACACCTTTTGAAATTCAGTTTAATCTATTTTGTTGCGTATTGCTTATTACCAGCATACTACCGTGTCACACTCCAGCTCGGCCAAAGGCATACGAACTAAGGGAACATATATTCCGTATCCTCGAATATATTTGGGGACATATGTCAGTATTCTAATCTTATAATTTGTATGACATTTAATTGATCGACATCTTTACTTTAAATGTTCAAAGCTTGACGGAATGTGCCTAGTGCTTGCCCAGGGATTTAGCACAAACTCGTGTCACTTGAAGCATGGTTGGTGATCAGCGTGTTAATCTCCTACAGTTTAGTTTTATTTCCTCGGCTTCCGTTATACTTTCTGTATATCCCCGAAATAGTTTCGGGAAGATCGCTGTCCCATCGACTGTGTACCCAAACCTCTTTTGCAACCGGTATTTGTTGGCTGATTTCGATTGTATCATTAAGGAAAAAGGACAATTTGCGCTGTGTAGTGTCGATCTAATTTGTTCGCTTGTTACCGCTTGGACTTGTGGTTTTTGAGGCCCTGATCATCCAATAACTTTTGACAAAGGTTCGTTAGTAACTACCGAATTACTAAAGCCGATTGATTTATTTTAATAATTGTTGTAATTAGAAATATCACAAACGATTAGTACGAAAGACTGGTAACGTTAATTTCAGTTCACTTACATCTTATCTGGAGCGGAATGTGTCAACGTTAATTTTGTTTTTGTTTTTTGCGATTCTGGAAATTATAATCACATTTAGCCTTTTAACTTGATCCGATGGAATTAGCCGTTTTGAGCGGACGGTGTTATGCAGTGGGATTAAACTGAGAATAAAAAATAGCCGCATTCCTGAAAAGTATTTTTAGGTTAACTGCAAATTTTGATGGCTTCAAGAGAATCCAAGCGACGTTTACTATACGGGCGGGAATTTTGCTTCCTTTTCGTCGTGTCTCTTTTTAGATAAAAGATACATATTTTTGCATCTTAATTACTAATGAAATTTATTAGTGTGGTGGAAACTATAAAAGAGAAAAAAAAAAAGCTATTTCTGCGCTTGAGATCATTGACACCTGGTTTGAAGATAACTTCCAAAGCTCAGAGTTGACTTTTGCTTAGCTCTAGATCTTTCTTTAGTAACATCTGCAAGAGCCCCAAATGTAAAATATCGACGACGAAACTGTCACGTAGGCTGCCAGAGATTAGAGCAAAGGAGTTAACGATTAGTATCAGAATAAGTCAGTGAAAAGACTCCTCTCATTAAGTCTTAATGTGTATTTTATTATGAAATTTATTACAATGATTGCACTCGTTTGTGCCATACTTAAACTACATAAAATTGTTTGTGCCCTACACGGACTACATAGAAATGAATATCATAAGTTATAATTCTGGGACATTTAAATATAAATGGCCTTCAATGAACGCCAAATGTCTTTATATGTCCAAGACGTGTCGTTTTATCATTTCTTTTGACCTATTTGAAATCTCTCTCTCTCTCTCTCTCTCTCTCTCTCTCTCTCTCTCTCTCTCTCTCTCTCTCGTTACACAATCTGATCTAGAGAAGTATTACTCCGAACTTTTTTTATTGACAACTCCAATTTTGTTCGATTAGCCTCTTGCTCTAGCAGCTGGCAGAGCTCTACATGAACTCTCGCATGCATTTAGTGGTATCCTTTAAGGATTTGATCTATCCTTTATCCTTTCCCTCATTTTCATAAGCGAACATCTAACAATTTCCAGCCATCTGTATGAAGCTCATTGTGCTCTACGCAAAGTCCCTCTCTCATGGTTGAAACTTGAACTCGTTAGTGTTCGCTTAATCTTTTGGATTACAGTAATATAGAGATATTTTTTATTGTGGATCGTGGCCTGTCAAAAACTCCACTTGGACGATTTTCTTATAGTGTAAAACTGTGCTGCTCCAGTCCTATTAAATGTAAAGAACTGTAATTAAGATTTACAACTTCAGGTGCAACAAAATTAGGAGATCATATATCGAAAATGGCTAAATATTCTTTTAAGAACTTTAAGAATCATCCTCCTGCCTTTCATATTGTTTTCATGTCCAGCAAAGACCCCATTAACGCTTATTTTGATGAGTTTGCACAAAACTGGTATCGTAAGTAAAAAAAAAAAAAAGCCTGGTTTTCTCCAATCTCGGATCTTTCACTGAATCCTAAGATTCCGTAGGAGGTTAGTGTCACCAGTGCACTTTTGCGGTGCACTGTATGTTTTACTTACGGTTATTTGCAACGTGCCTTCAACCCCTTTTGTTCCTTTTACTGTACTACCTGCTTTCATATTCACTTTCTTCCAGCTTCCGTTTCACCCTCTCCTAACAATTGATTCATGGTGCAACTACGAGGTGTTCCTCCAGTTGCACCTTTCAAACGTTTCCCTGTCAATTTCCGGTGCCTGGCCTTTGGTCTAAATTCTATATTCAATTTACTGCATCCTGAGAAACATTTATCGCCCTTTATTTAGAATTTACGAATTAGTGTTAGACTTGCTTGCAGTTGTATGCTGCCATCACTTTTGAAGTGTGAGGGGAAGCGCCAATACCTGGCTTTGACGTTCATATCTTGCGCCTCAGAAATGCGGAGCGCTGCTTTTGTCAATGCGGTCTGAATTCCGCAATTGATGTCATCCTCAGCGACAAGTTTGTCGTTATCCGAGGACAGGTCACTAGAACAAACATTTTCTCTCTGTTCTTCTTGAGGTTTGGTGCATTTTGCATTTGTTTTCTCTCTTAGGTATGAAAACCATGTACATCAAAGAAAAGAAATACCCAACTCAGGGCGTAATTTTCTGTTTTGGTCGTCAGGTATTCCATGGAGGCCATCGCTATTGACGTCTTATAATTGTCTGACACAAGAGTGGTAATTAATAGCCTTTTACTTTTAGGTCGTTCTCTCCGCACGGGGGTAGTGCCATCACTGCACCTCATGTGGTGCACTGTGGGCATTACTTAAGGATCTTTGCTGTGCCCCTTTGGCCCGTAGCTGCAATCTCTTTCTTTTCCTTGACTTTACCTTCGTTTATATTCTTTCTTCCATCTGACTTTCCACCCTCACTAACAATTGTTTCATAGTGCAGCTGTGATGTGTTTCTCCTGTTACGCCTTTCAAACATTCTTACTGTCAGTTAACCTTTCAGTGCTGAATAACATAGCTCCCAGCGTTTGGTCTTTGTCATTAATTCTGTATTCTGTTCTGTTTGACTTAAGTCGTTCTCTAATCTTAATTTGGCTGTGGAACCTCATTAATTTATTTGACGTTGATATATATATATATATATATATATATATATATATATTATATATATAGATATATATATATATATATATATATATATATATATATCAAAAAGTAATATATCTGCTGAGACTTTGGTAAACGCTCTATATCCTTAACGTAAGAAGCATCGCTCTGATGTTTATGCTTTCCGTACGTTTCCTGAAAGAAGACGGTGCTTTATTACTTTTAATAAGCAGTTCTCTCTCTCTCTCTCTCTCTCTCTCTCTCTCTCTCTCTCAGTCGATGAAAATATCTTTGACAGTCTTTATACTACCGTAACACGTTCTGTAAGCAGCATTATATTGTATGAACATCTTATCAAACTTTGGCCGCTGCCACGTCCCTGACTATTGGCCAACGAGCCACCACAGAATTGCATTATGGTGAAGGACGACCGCCATTTTTTTCCACAATAGACTTTAATTGCAGTAAAGTATGTGCTGTTGGATTCCTGAAGAGTTTTGGACGACAATATTTTGCCTACTTCTTTGGGTTTGGTATTCGTAACTCCAAACGAGACCGAGCAGCCGTGTCTATAAAAGAGAGACATCGCTGTGCATTATTCAGCGGCTTATTTTCTATATATTCTGAATATTTCCGATGTACCTAAACCTAAGGAAGCAGGAAGGCGAAGGCGTTAAAATTTGATCTGCTTAAGTTGCCTGCTATGCTTTGTATTTCATTTAATATTGGCGTGGGAGTTCGGAGCATATTTTTAGTAAATTTAAATTGGCTCACTTGGTAATTTTTATTAGTTTTCTGTAAAAGAAAACTATTGAGATGGTTTTGTCTGTCCGACCTCAGAACCTAAAAACATCAAATTGCAGCCCTCTAGTCTCAATAGCTTTCATTTTATTTAACGTTAAAGTTTCCCATAAGAGTACGTCTGGCAACGTTATAGGACAGGCCACCACCAGGCTGCGGCTGAAGAAACTTTGGCGTATTTTTCACTTTTTTTTTATCATATGCGTTGTTTCATGCATTACTATGCGACTTGAAGAACCATCGTTTCACAAGTGCATTGGGATGTACTAGTGTCAAGGTTTTGAATGATTTATTTCATGAACGATTTGTAATTTCGCAGTAAACTGCTGGAAGAACACTTATCCTTTGTCTTGGCTATAATTACATATATTTTCAGTCAAGCATAATTTTATTAGTTTAATGGTTAACTGCGGGTTAAAATATGTACAACTTTTAATGCTAGTGCTGGTAAGGTGGGTTTGTATCGAAGTATTGTTGTGTTAAAATATGTGTAGAAATATTTGGAATATTTGGTGATTTGATGTATATTAAATAAGGATTCACTTTACCACAAAGCGTTGAACCATGAACGTGTAGAGAAAGAAGCCTGAAGTAAGCAAGCCATCTTAACACTAGATCTCGGTGCTGGAAGGGTTGCAGCCATTCCCCGTCCAAGGATCTACGGTTAAAGTGCAGTGTCCATATCTTGACCAAAACTTTTTTCTGTCTAAATTATTTGGAACCTAACTAATATTTCCCGTAGGAGGTTGATTACCGTCATTGAACCTAATGCGGTGCACTGTAAGCATTACTTACTTTCGTATCTTTTACTGTACTTCCTTTCATATTCTCTTTGTTCCATCTTACTTTCCACCCTATCCTAACAACTGATTCATAGTGGAAATAGGAGGGTTTACTCCTGTTACGCCTTTCAAACCTTTCACTGACAATTTCCGTTTCAGCCCTGTAAGACCTCTAAGGTTCCCCAGTGGTTAAATTTTATATTCAATTCAATTCAAATCTAATCTATATTACTGCATCCTAATACGTGGATCGATGTATCACTAATAATTCCCAGGTATGTTTAGAATGATTCGTAGAGTGAGAATAAATAAGTCTCTGATGTGTTCCCCACCTACAATTTTGAAATGGTGGAATAGATTTGATAAAGAATGAGGGCAAGTTGTTAACAACTTTAAAATGGCATGACTTTCAAAAGTAAAACTGCATTTAAAACATTCTTCGTCTTTTAACTTAATCGACGTTCTATATCCAATAATTACGAGAAGCCTCGGAATAGCAGAAGGATAAATATCATTTTAGGCGCCATTCAACTTCCTTCAAAGAACGAGGACGTTTCGTAACATAGCGCGCGAACACATTCATTATATATATATATATATATATATATATATATATATATATATATATATATATATATATATATATATATATATATATGTGTGTGTGTGTGTGTGTGTGTGTGTGTGGTGTGTATGTATATATATATATATATATATATAGATATGTTGTGTGTGGTGGTGTGTTGTGTGTGTGGTGTGGTGTGTGTGTTTGTGT
Organism: Macrobrachium nipponense; assembly: GCF_015104395.2. Lineage (NCBI taxonomy): Eukaryota > Metazoa > Arthropoda > Malacostraca > Decapoda > Palaemonidae > Macrobrachium > Macrobrachium nipponense. The sequence goes on along the minus strand of NC_087213.1, from coordinate 81,662,724 downwards.
TTGTGTATGTGTATGTGTGTATGTAAGTGTATGGTTAAGTTGATTGTCTGAATTACGAGCTTAAACGAATCTTGGGTTTGGCGCCTGTTTAAATGGTGACTACACATAAGCATTTGGATCATCATTAGGGCATAGCCTGGTGAGTGTATGGGCATAGTGTATGTCGCTAAACGGTTATAAGAAGTTTTGAATTACTATAATAAAATTCATAGAGAAGCAATGTGGAAGGCTTTAAAGGTTTATGGTTCAAAAGATATGTAACTGCGAGCGGTTATTTTTTATGGTTGGAGCAAAATATGTTATAGGATATGTTAATTGGAGAGATACTGGATTGATGTATATTTGGCCGGGGCAAGAGTGTGTTACACTCACATGACTATTCAATCTTTATGTATGCAATCACGTAAGATGTCAGAAAAAGGCATTTAGAGCTCGTTGCAAACTATTGGGTAGGAAAATGATTCAAGAATGGTATGTGGAAACGGTGTTTGCAATTGATACAGTGCTGATTGGGAATAGTTTTGAATGATCTGAAAGTTGAGAGTAAGGTTATCTAAGTGAATGAAAACTAGAAAGATGGAAAATGCACACTAACACTTATGGTTGATAGAATGGAAATGGTTCTTTCATACAGGCATTTGAGAGTAAATGCAGTGGATAATAGTAAGATGGGAGAGGAGAAGCAAGGATAGCAAGACGTGTGGAAAAGATTGGAAACTTTCCTTCATGAAAGTGAAGTGTGGATGATCAAAGCAGATAACAAGATAAGTTGGTAGCCTCTGAGTCGAGACATATGGTTAGTATGTATTGCTTAAGAATTGAAAGGGTATGAAATGTAGAGATTTGTAGAAATGGTAAAAAAGTTAGTCTAGGTGGCAAGAATGGAAAATGATAGGTTGGTGAAATGAACATATGATACGGAAGTATTTGGGAGGAAGAGAGGAAGCCATAGAAAGAACTCGGTAGATGGTGTGAAAGAGCTGATGGTAAAGGAAAGGATCGGCTCCATTTCCAGGAAGTGTGAGAGTTCATGCAAAATAGAGGTGAATTTGCAAAGAGAGTGTGTGTTGGGAGGCACGATAGTCACTGATGAGACTTTTAGGTGTTTTAGAAGCCAAAGTTAAGGAAGTTTTCTTCACTATGGTGCAACTCCAGTTGAGCAGTGGAATTATGAGTGTCGTAGTGGCCATGGTTTATTTTCCTCAAAGACGCCCTCTGTAAGGAGAAATGGATTCATATTGAGAAAAGACGTAAATGTTTATATACTAATATTATCGGAGGGTATAGTGAAAATTTCACCAATTTTTTTTCATGGGACTGGAAGGGAAATTCGAAAAATAAAAATGCCAGGATAAACAAATCGGGTATTGCAAACAACTATTTCAATTGGAAAAATAATTCGGAAAAAAGAGAAAATCGCCAAGAGGGAAGAAACCTTGATGCATAAAAAAAACCCTGAAAAACAAGAAATAGGTGAAAAATTTCAAGAAATGGAATGGGGAAGTTGGAGAGGCTTTACAGGAATTTTAAAAGAGAAATAAGAAAGACTGTGCTCATGATCCCGTTCAAAGATTTGTTTTTACTTTCTTATGCCAAGCTTTTATCATGTTATGTCCGCTCACGAAGAAGCACATATGCAAATGATGATGTTTCGGGTAAATGTAAAAGTGATTCTGGTGCATTTTAATGTTAGGAGCTCAACTTCGACTAAAGGATACAGTGTTACTGGCTTTTGGAATATTTTCACAGCAAAGAATATTTTTTTATGTGCTTGGTGGTTTTCATCAGAGTGACTTGTGATGCTAAGTATAGCAGTATTGTCACTAATGCTTTCTGAATATTGTCGTTGCTAATGAGCCTGTGCAGATTAGTAGTCGTCCAAGGAAGAAGTCACCGTTGCGGCACGAGCTAATCTGTACCCAGAAAAGATTGCGACAAACCTCTCTCTCGAATATGTGTTTCGTATGTTTCATGGAAATTTCTTCCTAATTATAGCTTAAACGACTCAAGAATTACAGAGGAAGACAGAGAATTCCTGAATGATTAACAAGTCATTCCCTCTTAGGCTGTGTAGGAAGTAGGGTATGAATCACTGTTATTGGTGAACTTGTATCAGAGTTCATCGACTTTACGGTTGAAAAAACAATTAGTTACGCCATCTGCCAGAAGAGAAAAAAGTAAGGACACCGTAAGAATAAAGAATTCTATTGACACTTATTACATTCAGAAATTTATGAATGTAATAGATGTGCGCGCGCGTGTGTGTGGGTATGTGTGCATTAAGCTCCATCAATTGGATAATGTTAGGTTACTATGGTAAAACTCTCCCCCCTCCCTCTCTCTCTCTCTCTCTCTCTCTCTCTCTCTCTCTCTCTCTCTCTCTCTCTCTCTCTCCTTCTGTATATGTAACTGTATATATTTATATACCTAGTGTTTCAAAAGTCTCTCATGGTTTTGTATTGTTCATTGAAAATTTAATTGAATCATAAAATGGATGACATTCACATGGTAAAATCCACATTAGCAGAGAATATCTGTGGTATCATCTTCGATTTGGAATGTTCATCCAAAAGTCAGTGGTGGTACTACACCTTTTTGGCAGCAATCGAGACACCGTTTCACGCATGCCTGAAGAAATTCCGACGACTTTTCGGAAGTCACTGATGCATATTCGTTTCTGATGGAGTCTTCAAGCGTTGGGAGATCCCGAGACCTTGATCCATAGACTTTCGACTTGATGTAAACCCACAAGAAAATATCACATGGTTGGAGATCAGGTGATATTCCACGGGACCACGACGACCAATCCACCGATCCGGAACTGCTTATCTAGGAATGCACGAACTTCACGCGAATAATGCGCCATCTTGTGGGAAAATAACTTTCTTTATGTTAGCTACAGATGACAATTCTGGCACAGAATTCTTGAAGCATACTGAGGTAATTGTTGCCGTTGACATTCACAGTCTCCTCGATCACGGGAGAAGAATGGGCAATGATTGAGGACACACTGTGAATGTCAAAGCCGACAATTATGCTCAGTTCACACATTCACGTATCAAGGCATGCATATCCATGCACCAGCGGAAATGGGTAACTACATAAATTCAAGTATTGTATCGGGAGTCATATGTAGGTACAGCCAGTTACAAAAGCGGTGTCGCCCCGCCATGGCTGGCTTGGTGAGATCATGCCCTGCTTGCCCCGAAAGTGGCCCAAGTTCAAATAATCAGCACATAGTTAGAATGGTTCGAAAGGGAAGAGGAGGGAAATTACGGTAATCACGCAAAGAAATGCAATATTGAATGAAATATATATGGACAGAGAGAGAGAGAGAGCGAACGAGCTTTAATTCCGGTTTAGTTATTAATCTGACGGATATACTTCAGACCTTCTGCTTTAATAAACATGTTATTATATATTTTTTGTAAAATAATTATTATGAAATCTTATCACATTGTACTGTTTTTAATCGTTATCACATTTTCTAAATAAAAATGCCTTAAATATTGTTGGAACTGACCATTCATATTAATATCATTCAGACGAAAATATCCGTTTAAATTATCCTATAGGCACCTATATTTTACCTCTCTCTCTCTCTCTCTCTTCTCTCTCTCTCTCTCTCTCTCTCTCTCTCTCTCTCATTCTGTCCTCCGTCTTTGGATGTGGCGAAGGATCACAAGACCGTAAATGCAAGGATATTATTTTATTAATTAATCTATGCTAAGAAGACATTACTGGGTATGCTAATCTAGTACTACAGGATTTGTATTTATGGCATAACTTAGTTGAGTGACCAGTATTTGAGTGTGATGGGCCACTTGGCTCCACCCCTCACAACCATCTAGACTACTTATAGAAAGTATTTCAATTTGCACTATTTCTAATATTATAGAATATTTATTATATTATTTCCGAAACTCTTTGTGAAAATAAATGACGTGAAATGAAATGCAGTGAAATGTGTGCATCGGTGCATTAACATAATGGTGGTGGGGTATAAATTATGTAGGTGTTGCAAAACTGTATAACATATTTAGTCTAAAATTATTTGAGGACAGTCTTTAGACCTGGTCAGATCGGTCACGTCTCAGCTATCCATCCAACCACACCTCCCCACCGCCACCCGCTGTCCTCCGGCTCATGCTTGCTCACTCACTCCGCCTTTATTCGTGACTTCAGCGGTAACGTCCAACACAACTTCTTGGCGTTTCCCCTCCAAGCTATTCAAAGAACCCACCACTTTCGATATCTCCTGTTCATTAGTCTTTTATATAGCCATGTTTTTATTTTTTGTAATGAAAAATTTTAAACATATGGAAAATAAATGGCGAATGAAATACTGTCATCCGAGTGTTATTTCACCTTCCAAAAAACATCCATCAGAACAATCTGATAATATCTGTAAGACATTAAAATCCCAAACATGAGGTGCGGCTATAGAAGGATATTTATAACAAGGTGGGGTTTAAAGGTGATAAGGAGTTCGCTTTTCAACATTTATAAGGTGGTGATAGTAATGTCTTTACTGATAGCAGTTAATATCAATGATTGTAAGTCGCCATCACGACTGACACATAGCATTATAGGGTTACTGAGATTATCTTTGTATGTCTGGTTAATGTCTGTATAACTATCGTTTACATTATGAATCCAGGTTTTCACACAAGGTAACTTGTCACACACAGCCATATACGAGCTGTATATAACACCAGTGGTCTTGACAGTCGTGTTTGCAGCCATTGAGATATATGCTCAACAGAGTTGCCTTCGTTTGCTGCCGCCATCCCTACAAACATTGACATAAATAAGTATCTAATACATAGATTATAGTGCACAACATTATGTTAGAACAGTTATTCCAAACGTACAGCTAAACACATTGACCTCGACTAACACTTACCTAAGTGTAGATAATCGTAATTACCAAATAAACCTCCACAAAGGCTGCAAACACACGACTGTTAAGACCACTGCCGTTATACAGCTCGTCCATGCCTGTGTGTAGCACGTTACCTCGTGGGAGAACCAGGATTCATAACGTGAACGATAGAGAGGCATTACCCAGATGGTTAGCTAAGACGTGACTGATCTGACCAGGTCTGAAGACTATCATCAAATAATTTGACACTAAATAATATGTTAATAGTATACGGTTTTGCAACACCTACATAGTTTATACCTCACCATCATTATATTAATGCACCTATGCACACATTTCGCTGCATTTCAGTTCACATCATTTATTTTCACAAAGAGCTTCGGAAATAATATAATATATATTCTATAATATAAGAAATATAGCAAATTGAAATACTTTCTATAAGTAGCCTAGATGGTGGCGAGGGGCGGAGCCAAGAGGCCCATCACACTCAAATACTGGTAACTAAACTAAGTTCTGAGATAAATACAAATCCTGTAGTACTAGATTAGCATATCCAGTAATATGTTCTTAACATAGATTAATTAATAAAATAATATCCTTTCAAAGTTGATGCTTTGATGACTTATACAACCCACGGCTACAAAACCTGGTATGTAACATCTTTGTGACCAGATTCGAATATTATTGGTAATACAGGTAATTATAGTACAGTCAATCTAGGGCAAAAATAGATACAACTCAGCACAAGTTGGTAGAGTAGCCATTTACGGTTTTGTGATCCCTGGCCATATCCAAATAACATATCAAACATCTACCATTATTTACATAGTCAATCCAAGTGATATAAGACGAAGGACAGAATGAGAGAGAGAGAGAGAGAGAGAGAGAGAGAGAGAGAGAGACAGACAGACAGACAGACAGACAGACAGACAGAGACAGAGACAGAGACAGAGAGAGAGAGACAGAGACAGAGAGAGAGAGAGAGAGAGAGAGAGAGAGAATACAGCTGCTTATAGGATAATTAAAAAGGATATTTTCGTCCGAATAATATTAATATGAATAGCCTGTTCCAACAATATTTACTTGGACAATGTGATAACGATTAAAAACAATACGATGTGATAAGATTTCACAATAATTATTTTACAAAAAATATATGATAACATGTTTCTTAAAGCAGAAAGTCTCAAGTATATTCGTCAGTTTAATAACTAAACAGGAATAAAAGCTCTCCCTCTC
>NC_087213.1:81634097-81651597 GCF_015104395.2 Macrobrachium nipponense | reverse complement strand
TTTAGGGTATTCAGTCGTATTTTATTTGTGATGAAGGTTCAGGTGTCTGGCTGTGGTGAGGTAACTATTTTATGATTGGTAAGTGTAGTAACCAGATATTTGGCACTTCGTCACAATATATATATATATATATATATATATATATATATATATATATATATATATATATATATATATATATATATATATATATATATGTGTGTGTGTGTGTGTGTGTGTGTAAATGTATATATATATATATATATATATATATATATATATATATATATATATATATACATATAAATATATATTATTATATTCACAAGATAAACCATATTAAAAAATACAGATAGTAGCAAAAGTCTTCAAATGGAGACACAAATCCACAGTTATGTAAATGTAAATGTATTTATGTTTAAAATTAAGGATAGCTTTCGGGAATCTGTTCGTTCCCCCCTTTCAATCTATATGAGTGTGGATTTGTTTCTCCATAAACCATATTTATATGGAATAAGCCTACAAGGGCTATTGGCTTGAAATTCAATCTTCCAAAGGATATGGCGTTCATTTGAAGGAAACGACAGAAGGCAATAGGAAATACAGAAAGAAGAGAAATGCAAACTAAGTACAAGGCGATTTGTTTTAGGATAGTAATGCATTGCATCTTCGCTTGAACTTTCGAGGCTCTAAGGGCACAATATTCCCAGGGAGAGTGTTCCGCAGTCTAACGGTGTGAGGAATAAAAGACCCCGGGAACTGAGAAGTTCAACAGCTTGCCATATTGCATATTGGTACCGCTGTTCAGCATATCTGGTTACTCATGGCAGGAAGAGAGGATCAGGTATCAATTGTGATAGAGAAAGTTCTCCATTTAATTTACAACTTACGAAAAAATGATAAACAAAAGATGACCTGTTCATAGTTGAATTCATAACTGCCAATGTCAAGAAACAGTAACCTACCACTATGAACCACTCATCTGTAATGGTCAATCTCTGTCGAGTCGGAGGTCGCTGGGATGCGAGGCACGGGGGAAAAGTGCGTTTTTCCTTTTGAGTTGTTTTCATTACGGTTGGTTTAAAGTTTTATTTTCGCTCTTCTGTTTTTCTTTTTCCTTTTATGGTACTCTTGTGGGGATGGAATATGTTATTTTTACGGGCTGACTTTATTCAGGGTATTTTTTTTCTCTCCTTATCGAGTTAGTTGCGCAGTATGTAGGAGGTCGTCACCTTGGTCAGTGTTGTGCAGTCAACGTATATCGCATGGAGGCAAAAGCAGGGGTGATATCAAATGAGGGGTTTTCCTGCTGATATTTTTTCTTCTTTTTCTTTTTTTCTTGTGTGGGTTCTTATGGATTAACTTGAATTTTGTGTGACAGCGCCCAGCTGTTTGCGCGCGGACATAAAAAGGGATTTGCTCCCGTGACGTTTGTGAATAATTGTGGAATGAGTAGCTAGAGGGGTTTTGATTTAAAAAAATTTTTTTTTAGGTTTTTTTCTTAGACCGTATTGATAATATGTCTTTAAGGTCAGGGAGAGTTTTTAGGGTGTGTGGAACAGCTCCCATTCACGTAGAAACCAGAAAGGGAAATTACTAAAAGTGGCAGTCAGGAGTTCAGGGGCTGCATCGCTGACACTTAAAATTACGATGTTTGTCTAACCTTCGCGGGTTTGGTTAAAAGTAGTTTGAGACAGCCAGTGGAGAGTTTTATTGAAAGTGTAGAGAATCACTTAACTACCAAGAAGGTCACACATGAGACTGATGCCTTTAATGAGGTTTAAGGGTTTCAGGCATTGGATGTTGCAGAGATTTTGGGAAACGCTATAGGACCTTTGGATTTAAAAAATGTCGACTAGGGATAACTTGAAGAAATTTCTGAGAACTGCATATGGAGCAGATGAGTGTGTTGATTTGCTTCGAGATTTGAGGGCATTTTCAAAATCAGAAAATGTCAGAGTTCTATGGTATAGTAAATTTAGCTTAAACTTGTCTGATGCAACTTCAGATTCCGTAGAAAAACTGAAAAGTTCAGGCTGGGTACATGGCATTTTATAGCAGATGTTGCTACATTTCTCCAGGCTTTTGAATGATGTTCTGGATGCAATTGTGAGCAGTTTTCATGGTACGGTGGAACCTACGTCTGCCGAATCTTTTATTTTTGCCCAAGTCAAGAAGCACATGCCGAAATGCCCAACAGTTGAAAGCGTATTTTTCAATGGTGTCCCGAAAACCACGATGGGTGGGCAAAGGAACTCTCCGCAGGGAGTCAGAGTTTGCTTCCTGTGGTTTTTGTGCTAAAATGGAAAATGATAAGAAATCTACGGATCAAACACCACATTTCCATTGTTTCAATTGCAATGGGCAGGGGCATACGAAGATGTATTGCCGACTTAAATATTGTGGCATGTGTAAGAATTCTACACGTAATTGGAAGTTGTCTGTTACTCAAAAAAGAGTAATGATAGACTGGGGAGTCCGAATTTTTTGAGTTGTTATAAGAAAGCTCCCCAGGAGGGAAATCCAGAGAATCTAAAAATAGACAGAATTTTTGGAGGGCAGACCAACCAAAAGAAAAGGATAAGATGTTCATGTCACATAGTGCTTTTGGAGATATAGAGGACCTTAAGCTTGTGGTTAAGGTAGCCATAACTGTGTCTAGTAGTTTGAGTTTTGTAGATATGGGTGCATCAGTGAGTTTAGTAGACTGTGATTTTTATCAGTCGATGTTTTCAGGGTATTCAGTGGATGTTGTGTGGATGGCGGATATCAGTTTTTTTGCTAGGGAACCAGTTTTTAAAGGAGCCAGTTTTGGTGGTAATAGTAGTAGTCTTGGGAAACAGAATTTTACTTGGACATCCTGCATGCAGGAGGAATAGGATTTCTATATATCCTTGTGAATGGGGTATAACAACTAAAAAACCGGGTGTTTTTTCCCGTATGTGGTTGCTGAGGAAATGGAGAGGAATATATCTACTATTGGGGATAATGAGGAAATTGTGGGAGATAATCAATGGTGAGTGGAAGAGAATATATAAAGGGATTTTAAGGGAGGGTATAATTTTAAAACCAGGTATAGTTATTCTGGTGAAACTTAAGGTGAGAGATATATAAAAAAGGTAAACTGGTGTGTTTGGTGGAAGGCAGTGAGAAACTTGATGGAGTGGAGAGTATTTTCAATAAATAAAGTATTAAATAAATAGGTTACATGGATGGAATTGTGAAGCTGCAATAATTCAGTTATGCAGTATTAGAGAAACAATTATGTTGTAGGTCTGGAAGGATAGAGTGATGAAACTGAATCGGTTGCATTAATAGGGGAGGAAAATGGGTTTTTGGAGGCTGAAATGGAGGTTTGAAGCGAAACATTTTAGAATCATTTGGGTGCAGCAGACAATAAAGAATACTAGAGGGTTTAGGTGAGGTTTTAGCTGAATACTCAGATGTTATTGCTCTGAAAGGAGAAAAATTGGGACTAACGAATGTTTTAGAACATAAAGTGCATCTAGAAGAAGGGACAAAGCCTATTTTTGTCCCGTCGTATAGAATACCTTTTTAAGAGAGCAGGTTGAGGAAAAGGTTAAAAAGTGGGGGGAGGAAGTTATAGTTAAGCACCATTCAATTTCCCATTGTTGGCGGTACCTGAGAAGGATGGTTCAGTATTTGTATTTGTGGTTTTTAGGAAATTAAATGAGAAGACCATCCCAGATAGGTATCTGATGGCGTGTTTAGCAGATTTGTTGGGGGAGATTTGAGGTAGGAATAATTATTCGTCAACTCACCTCCTGCAGGGGTTTTTGCAAGCGCCGTTCAGTGAGGAGAGTAGGATATGGACGGTATTTTCAATGCCGAAGGGACATTAAGAATTTACATAGATGCCTTCAGGTTTTTCAGGTAATCCTATTACATTTACGATGACATTTACGGGATGATGGTGAAAATGTGTTTGCTTATATGGATGATATATTGATTGCTATGGATTCTCTACAAGAACATTTAGAAGTGCTTAAGGAAATCCTCAGGAGGCTTAAAATGGCAAGTCTAAAAGTGAAACTAGCCAAGTGTGATTACTTGAAGAATATTGTACATCTAGGTGTTGTCTTTTCGAAAGGTGTTTGAGTGAATGACGACAAAGTCAAAGCTATTTCGGATTTCCCTACACCGAAAAGTAAGAAAAACATGCACTTGATCATTAGAAATGGCGTTTTTTTTCGGTGGGTTTGTGAAGTGGGTTTTCTATATTCGACACCTTTGACGGATGTTTTGAGGGATGATGTGCAATTTCCATGGGGTGAGGATCAGCAGGTAGCCTTTCAAATAGTCAAAGAGGTTTTGATGAGTCCTCTAGCTTTGAGGTTTCCTGATTTTTCTTCACCATCCACATTAGTGATGGATGCCAGTCAAGAGGGGGTAGGCCCTTGCTCAATGAAGAAATTTGGGGGTATTAATGGCAACAGTAGACAAAGAGGTGTTTGCAGTGATGTCTAGTTGTGGTTAATTTTAAGGTGTTGCTAATGGGGAATAAAGTGGAAGTTACCTACCATAAGCCATTGTTGGATCTTTTTAAGAGCCAGATCATTCTCCTAAGAGGACTAGGTGTTTTTTGACAATTAGAAATTTTAATGCTAAGTTTAGTACACTGAGGGTAAACATAATGTGGTGGCTGATGCTTTTAGTAAGCAATTTAGGAACACAGGATGAACAAGTGTATGGTGCAGTTGGTGAGTGTGGTAGGTTAGGTATATCTTAGTTTAACCAGACCACTGAGCTAATTATTAGCTCTCCTAGGGCTGGCCGGAATGACTGGATGTTTTTTTACATGGCTAGGAACCAATTGGTCACCTAACAACGGGACCTACATCTTATTGTGGGATCCGAACCACATTATATCGAGAAATGAATTTCTAATCACCAGTAACAAATTCCTCTGATTCCACGTTGGGGGGGGGGATCGAATTCGGGACTACCAAATCGGTAGACGAGTACGTTAACCACTCGTCCAGTGAGGAACTAGTTGGTGGCGAAGAAACAAGATGAAGATGAGGTTTTAGCAGACGCAAAGGCATTTCTCAGAGGTGAATTAGTGAGAGAGGGTTATAGGTTGCCTTATGCATGTCTAGAATTAGAAGGTAATTTGTTGGTGAGGAAAATCAAACATAAGCTGAGTAGTAGTGAAGACTAAAAGACTTTATCCAGTGGTTTTAGAGATTGTACGTTGTAAATTTAGCAGTCCACAGTAGGTACATAAGCAGTTTTTCTGGAAAAAATATGTTTTCTTAAGTGTAATTTGTGTAAACCAGCGAAGGTTACTTCGTGTAAATCGGGGTCTTTTCCTGTCACTAGCAGCCCTTTTTAGAGGGTGCATATGGATCTGTTGACAAACTTTTGTGAGTCGGGATATGGACTCAAGCATTTGTTGGTTTTCATTGATGAGTTAACAAGGTTCGTGGAGATTTTTCCGTTGAGGAATAAGACGGGAGAAGAGGTTGCGGTTACATTCTTCGGTGGGCATATCTGTAGATATGGGTTACCAGAGATTCTTATGACAAATAATGGAAGATAATTTGTGAATGGAACATTTGGGTGTCTTGCAGAAGTTATGGGGATACAGAAAGTAAATATTCCTCTGTATAGGCTGGAAGCTAACGAGTTTTGTGAGCGAGCCAGTAGGAAAGTGCTCGAGACTTAGAGTTACAGTGAGTGGCAATGATAACAATTGGTAGGACATAGCATAAATACAGTGGTGAGTGACACCATTGATAGGTCACTTGTTGAAGCATCATTTGGTTATTCAGTTCAGGGTGCATTTGATACATTGGCAGTTCCTTCTCATTGTAATGATACAGTTGAATTGTTAATCGCTATAGCTAAAGAGAGACATGAACGTTGTAGTAGTAATCTTGCGTCGAAGATATTAGGGATAGTTGAAAGAAGTAATGCCAAATCAGACAGCACAAGAATTTTAGTTGGGGATAATGTATTTTTGAAGACTAATGTCGGAAATGAATTAAATTAAAATTGGGGTCCCAAGTTAAAAGGGCTGTTTCAGGTTATAGAAGAGAAAAAGGAAATAGGTTTGTAGTTTTAAATGAAGACACAGAGGGGACGAGATTAACACACATATCTAAGATTAAAAGATCAATTAATGATTGGTGGGAATTTGTTTTTGGGGGGTCATTTATTATTGTATTTTTTCATTAGGGTTAAGCAGTTTTTTATTTTTTATTTTTTTCCCCTCTACTCCATTTGTTAATGTGTAGGTTTAGCATGCTATTCATCTTTCTGAGGGCTGTGAATGCAGTAGGCAAAGATTATCTAGGGCCTGGAATGGTAGTTGAAGAGGGTCATGAAGTTTGGATGAAAGACAATAGGATTGTAATGAGCTTGAAATTTTAGAATCTTGCATCAGCCAGGATGGATTTGGAATGTTCTCAGAATAGTGTTGGAACGCTAATGAGGACACTTGAGGAGACAGCTGGAACATAATATGTTGGCTTCATTTACACGTTTTTTTGGAATTCATGGCACTATTAAAGAGACAATTACATGGGTTCTGGGCACGAAACCAAACTGTACAAAACTGTCGTGTGGTAGATGTAGGAGGCATAAAAGAACGACGGTTGTTTTAGCTGTGGGGGGCGACGGCATTAGCCATAGCAGTGATAAATTTGACAATAGCTCTGTTTACGGTTCGTACGAAAGGTTTGAATATTGAGAAAGAGACTGAATCGTTGCTAGCAGAGAATAAATCTCGGGCAAAAGTGCTAGTAGCGGCATCGGAGGGGCGTTTTTCTAAAGATATGTTACCTTTGGTGATGTTAGTCTCAGACTTGACGAATGGGGATTATAAATGGGGCTCCCACATTATTAGGTACTATGGGATAATAAAAGTATATTCATCAAACAGGGGGTTAATCATGGAGGTACCTACTAGTGCGAAGAATCCGTTTTGTAGTTATGTAATACGACTTTTTCCTAGTACTTACAATAATAGTGTAGTGATGTTAGAGGGACTAGAAATTACATATTATAATAAGGAGTAAGATTCAATCATTAGCTGTTGATTATAAGAACAGATATACTTTAGTTCTTAATAAATATATTTGTGATAGTAAGGGGTTTGTTTTGAGGAATATTGGTATAGAGGGTTTTGACTTTCAATTGGCACATGATCTGACTGCTACAAAATGTATATTCATACCAGTTCCCAATGAGTATGTGGCGATACCGTTGAAAACAACTTCAGCAAACAATAGTGAATCATGAAACCACACCATAGAGTAGGGTAGGAGGTCCAAGTCCTATTAAACAGGAGCAGTGGTATTTCTGCATGGGCCGCGACATAAACGGGTGCAGAGGTATTTATGTATGGGCTACAACTTAAACAGGTGGAGGGGTATTTGTGTATGGGCCACGACATAAACAGGTGTAGAGGTATTTGTGTATGAGCCACGACATAAATGGGTGCAGAGGTATTTGTGCATGGGCTACAACATAAACAGGTGCAGAGGTATTTGTGTATTTGCCATGCCATAAACGGGTGCAGAGGTATTTGTGTATGGGCTAAGACACAAATGGGTGAAAAGATATTTGTGTATGGGACACGACATAAATGATTGCAAAGGTATTTGTGTATGGGCCACGACATAAACGGGTGCAAAAGTATTTCTGTATTGGACACAGCATAAACGGGTGCAGAGGTATTTGTTGTATGGCCCACAACATAAACGGGTGCAAAGGTATCTGTTTATGGGCCACGGCATACGGGGGCAAAGGTATTTGTGTATGGGCCACACCATAAACGGGTGCAGTGGTATTTGCGTATGGGCTAAGATATAAATGGGTGCAAAGGTATTTTTGTATGGGCCACGACATAAACTGGTGCAAAGGTTTTTGTGTATTGGCCCATGCATAAACGGGTGCAGAGGTATTTGTTGTATGGCCCACAACATAAACGGGTGCAGAGGTATTTGTGCATAGGCCACTCCATAAATGGGTGCAATGGTATTTGTGTATGGGCCATGACATAAACAGGTGCATAGGTATTTGTGTATGGGCCACGACATAAAGGGGTGCAAAGCTATTTGTTTATGGGCCACGACATAATGGGTGCAGAGTTATTTGAGTATGGGTCACGCCATAAATGGGTGCAGAGGTATTTGTGTATGGGCTATGACTTAAGTAGGTGCGGAGGTATTTGTGTATGGGCCACAACATATACGGGTGCAAGGGTATAAGTGTATGGGCCACGACTTAAAAGGGTGCTAAGGTGCTTGTGTATGGGTCATGACATAAACAGGTGCAAAGGTATTTGTGTATGGCTGTGGCAGGAATACAAGCTAAAAAACAAAAAAACTCTCAACCATACTTGTACTTACCACACACAAAGGAAGAAGAGCTGCGGTGCGGTCCGCTGGATTTAGCTAGACTAGGCTAGGATAGGTTAGCCGTCGTAACAATCTCTTCCTCACTCAACAGATCATTCTCACTCCTAGCAATATCAATCATACCCACAAAGTTTGCTACAATTACATTACTATCTTGAATCCTAACTAATAATTCCATTTCCTTTATCTACACCTATATCATGCATCCTCAAAAAATCTATCCCTATCAGAAAGCAAGCTGGCATATCGTTTTCTCCTATAACTATAAAGTTATGTATTACTTCAAGATCTCCTAACCTAACCTTTAACCGTACCTCTTCCCATACTAAAACACTTCCTTGTCCTAACCCATGTATTCTTACACTTGTACACTGCCTTTTCACTTCTCAGTCGCATCTCTCAAGTACACTCACTGCTGACCCACTCAATAAGGAAACTTGCGCCCCCTTGCCAACTAAACTACAGTACTCACTATCATTTATTCTGACACACGTCACCATTTTCTTTTGAGTCCCATGCATACACACATTCACTACTTTGTCCACCTGGTTATCCACATCGCAATCATCCTCACCACATTCATCCACAGCTATTTCCCCATTTCTGCAATTCTGATTCAAATCCCCTTCACAGTCCCTTTTTGTAACCAACCAAGTACAACCATGCTCCCCACATTGAATCATCAAAACCCCATGCTCACTACTTGTACTTAACCCCCCTCAATACTTAGCCAGTCTGTCCCATCCAAAATACAAAAACATTTTTATCCCAAACAACTCAGCTACTGCTGACAACAATTTATGCAACATTTCCTCTTCCCTACCTTGTTCCTCTGTATATGCCACTTCCTTCTACACATCGCTCATCAGCTTCACTTGCAACTCATTCGCTCTACCAAGCACCTCTTTAACCAGACCCTTTCCCTCCAAGTCTTTCAATGCTGAAAAACATTCACACACTCTGTTGTCCCCTTCAAACCTCTCTTTTTACAACTAAATCCTCAGGTTCCATATTCGGATCCCAGTCACTTTTCAAGATACAATTGTCCTTACCATGAATCCTAGACATCGTATCACATTTTTACTCCCGAGGAACATATTCTAATCTAAAATCAAACTCACTCAAATCCTCAGTCGTCCTCATGATCCTAGCATTCATGCTCCTCTTGATCACTCCCACTCTCTCAAGTTCCTGACACTGTTCCTCAATCTCTCGGGTAATAGGCGCAGAAAAGTGTTGGGGACACTGATATATGGGGGTATCGTCTTCCGAAACTATCTTGAATTCGGGAAGCTTAGATCCCCCAAAATCCTCGTCACCATGTCTCACCACACCCAGCCTATCCCACAACATCTGCATCAACTGCTTCCTCTCGTCATCAGTAACATTTCCATCCACCTCAATTCTTTCTCTCAACTCATCATACTTCCACTCATTACTTTCTTTCACGATACCTGTCAGCACCTGCTGTACCTTAACATATCTTTCATTGTCCACATTCACCAACGTACATAACAACCCCACACAATCACCTTCATGTATACCCTGCACTCGCTTTTTCTTAACACTTGGCAATGAGGCTGAAAAACCTGAGGATTCTCCATAACTAAAATCGTTTCGTATACATGCACGCTAGCTCTTACCAACTTGTTTGCATCCACACCCTCAACCACATATGCACACTTGTCACCTTTGACAATCCCAAAACTATTCGGCCAAGCAACTTTCACACTAACAACTTCTCCGACTTCTCAAGGCACTTCTACACATTCTTTCATAACCAACGGCACCCCCTTCCATATTTTACTGTTTACTTCTCCATCCTTATCCAAGTACAACTCTCCATGTACATTCCCTTTCATATGCAATTCAATCATATTCGTGCTCGGGCGGACCACCATCCCACACTTCTTCAGGAACCTGTATCCTAACAACATATACTTATCACTCATTTCCTCGATTACATAAAAGTCACTTTCATCCATCACTACCCCTTCGATTTCTACATTTTTATGTAATGTTCACACCACAAGCATACCTAAATTTCCTATTCCTCGTACCTCCCCTTTACATTTCCTAATTTCACACTCACTCCGCAACTTGTCACATCCATTCTTAAAAAGAACATTGACACTGCACCCAGTATCAATCAAAGCAACAAAACACACCCCTTTGCTCCTCACTTTTACACTCATACATTCATGAGCTCTATATCCAAACACTTTTTCAGGCAACAATCCTTCATGCACATGCATCACTCTTACTGCCCACACACCAGAGAACCCACCAACTGAATCCCCTTTGTACCTAGTTTCCTGAATTCCCAGCCTGACTCATCCATTCCAAACTCAACACATTTTGCACGCTGTTCTTTACACATCCTAGCATAATGCCTGTTCTTCCCACAATTACCGCAAATCACATTAACACAGGTACCCATACATCCAGTCGTTATGTGCCCTACCTGTCCACACCTATAACACTTGATATCCCTATCTTTCTTACACTCACTCACTAAATGGCTCTTTTGCCCACAGCTGAAGCACGCTCCTAATGCCCACCAACACTCATTCTTCTTGTGTCCTGGCTTTCCACATCTGTAACACTGCTGCTCTCGTTCACAACTAAGTAATGCTACTCTTCCAATGCTTGGACTCCAATCTCTCTTAGGTTTTACTACACTTACATTACTTGCTCTCTGCCATTTTCCTTGGCCCTTATAAAACTGCCACCCTATAGCTCTTAAACTCTGGTATACCCTCAGGTACTTCAGTTCTAACGCTAACACCTCTACGCTCTTTCATACACCTATCTAACACATAATCCTCTACTATTTCTAAAATGTCGTTCCACGTCAACCTTTCATTCGTCCATCTCATTTTCTCCCTACATTTTAGATTTATAAGCTCATACACACTCTCAGGCAAAGTCACCAACAACTTCCTCACTAACACTTTACACTATTTATCCCCTCACCCCCAAACTTTTTCCTAGCTAATGTTTCCAGCCTGTCCACATACATTGACAACGACTCCCCAGCATTCATTCTTGTCTCTTCAAAATCATGTTTTCTCCTATACCTAACATTATTCTTTATCCTTTTCACCTGTTCCACAGTCCTGGCTTTCACACTCTCATATGGCACATTCCCTACACTCATCATTACCCCATACATACTCAACAGAAATCCCGTCAAGAAGTTACCTAATTCTCTTGCCTAGACTCTCACCTTATCCCACACAATACTTCTCATATTCCTTAAAAAGTCCCCTATATCCCTATTACCATATTCCTCGTATTGTGCACATTGGGCTACTTCCCTCATATATATAGCCTTTCGTACTTCCTGCTCATTCTCACTCTCACTTTCGCTACTTCCAATTTGATCCCTCTTAACCTCTTCTGAATACAACAAATCAACTTCCAAACTAACATCCATGCTCTTGATTACGTTCTTTTTACCCTTCTTTCTACTTACCTGTTTCCATTCACCACACTCTAAATCACTCACAGCCCTTTTCCCAACATATTCAGTGCTAGTCTCATCCTGTCTGTCATCCTTACTAGCCTTCTTTTCCTTAGTCGTCTTCTTTCCCTCAGCCCCTTCTTATTCTTGTCCTCAGGTTTATCCTTATCCTGTGTCTTCCCTTCTTTCCCTTACTTATCACAACCAAATCACCTTTGTCACTCATACTCTCATCCACTTGTTCTTTCACTTTCTTGATTGCTCCTGGCCCGTCAAAAGACCCGGTAGGCCTACCCTCTACTGCTCCCTCTCCCATGAATCCCTTCATCCTCTCCTGCACTGCATTCATCAGTACTCCAAATTTTGTGTACATTTTCTCAACCATTCTCTCTTCCGCTCCTTTCACCTTTTCTTTCATTTTTACTTTTGCAGTCCTTAGCATTCCTCTCATTTCCTCTAATTCGCTCTTCAGCCCCTCACACTACCCGTAACCTCTCATTCTCCACTTCCAATCTTTCCTTAGCTTCCCTCGCCAACTGCAACTCCTCCTTCAGCCTCTCCACTTCTGTCAAACCTTCCATACTCATTTTCCTTCAACAATCATACAACGCACCACACCAACCGTCCTGCAGCTGCCTCACCAGCAGCGCCATATTGGACGCCAATAAATAATGTGGTGGGAATACAAGCTAAAAAACAAAAAACTCTCAACCACACTAGTACTTATCACACACTTAGGGTGAGGAGCTGAACTACTGTCTGCTGGATATAGCTAGGCTAAGCTAGGCTAGCCTTTGTAACACAATACATAAACAACTACACAACAATTCAATAATTATAGAACAAAAGACCACTGCACAAATAATCACTATCCATACCATAAAAAAACAATAACCCCACAAATCATCACACCGCCTACAACATCAGTGAACCACAACAACGACACTTAACAACTCACAACTCCAACAACTCATCTACAACCAAACAGAACTCACAAGCACAACAAACTCAACAATATAGGCACATCAACCTTCAAACATACAATACCAACAATAATTAAACCAACAGCTTCAAAAAGCATACAATAACTGACCATCAATGATACTGACCAGCACCAGCTCTGCTCCCAGACTCTCTCACTTCTCCTGATGCTCGTAAGTGACGCTCACCACTGATATTCACGACTATCGCCACAACAGGCACAGGCTTTTTGCCGCCATCAAACCACTCCCATTTATTCCTCCACCAATTTTGCTCTCTCTCTCTCTCTCTCTCTCTCTCTCTCTCTCTCTCTCTCTCTCTCTCTCTCTTTCACGCAACCCTGGGAGATGTTGAAGTGTATAAACTACCATCATTACTCCTCCATAGGGCCACGACATAAATGGGTGCAAAGGTATTTGTGTATGGGCCACAACATAAGGGTACAGAGGTATTTGTGTATGGGCCTCTCCACAAACGGGTGCAAAGGTATTTGTGTATGGGCCACGACATGAACATGTGGAAAGGTATTTGTGTATGGGCCACGACATAACCAGGTGCAAAGGTATTTGTGTATGGGCCACTACATAAACGGGTGCAAAGGTATTTGTGCAATGGCCACTACATGAACAGGTGCAGAGGTATTTGCGTATGGGCCACGACATGAACGGGTGCAGAAGTATTTGCATATCGGCCACGACATTAAACGGGTGCAAAGGTATTTGTGCATGAGCCGCAACATACGAACTTTTGCAATGTTCTGCTGTTGTGCAGGTGGAAGATATGTGAATTGAGTGTTGATAATTCAGCACCTGTTGCAGCGTTGCTCAACATGACCTCGGATCTGTTTAAGTGCGACTTGGTGCATTCTATGAGATCTAGCGTTGACCACCTTAATCTGATCTGGAGTGCATGGGATAGAGTGAAAAGTGGAGCGAAGGTTGGTGTCAGCATAGTGTGTTCTAGAACCCCTTTTCCAGTTATAAATTCGGATTTGTGTGCGCCACAGCCGTAGTGTGCATTGAGGAAATAGCTAAGTGCCAAGGGCTCATATGAAAGGTTATTCAATTCTTTGTGTAAAACCAGAGCGGAAGGACTTGTTGGAATACTCTGGAATCAGGATTCCCTTTTGCTGAAAGGTTGAGTTTTGAGCTTAAAAAATTACTAATCTTTCCGATTGTTTAACATAGAGTGATTATGTCTTTCCCATTATTTAATATTTGTGTCATGTGATTGTGAGTGTCATGAACTGGGTGAACTGTTTTTTATTGTAGATGGTTCAGAATTTTTTACTAGGGTGGCAACCATAATTAGTCCTGGCATATAGCCACCAGTGAAAATGGCACTGGTTACAGAAGGACTATAGCACGTTATTAATAGTAGAGTTAGAAATAATGTGGACTAGTTTGGAGACTTAGTATGAGACGGGCATTGATTCCCATACACTATGTGTTCTTGCAATTGCTTAGTGTCTCTGATCGGGGTGCAGCCTAATGGGATTCACTATCTATCATGCTTAATTTTTCATTTTACACGACTTGTTATTAGACTCGCATAATAAAGACTATTTTGTAAATTAGGTTCTTGATTTTTACACGTACTTTAGGAGTAGGTTCAGAGAGAGAGAGAGAGAGAGAGAGAGAGAGAGAGAGAGAGAGTAGGCGAGAGAGAGAGAGAGAGAGAGAGAGAGATCTTTCCAGGTCATCGCTTACTAGGGTGACAGGGTAAGTCTCCCGTCCATGAAGGGGGGAGAAATATTATATATATATATATATATATATATATATATATATATATATATATATATATATATATTTACTTATCTGTTTATTTGAATTGTGCATGTTTTTGTGCACTTCAGATGAAACACATTTGTTTCAATTGATTTAAGTCATGCTTAGATATTTTATGAAATACCTGTGGTTTTCATCCTTTAATATACTGTGTTCCCAAAGGAAAATGTCAAATAAGACCACATGCTATGCTTCCATCAACTCTAATGCAGCCGCCGGCAGTAAAGGATTCCGAGCTGGGTCTGTTTCGAATTCAGATTTGCAAATGCAATGATGGAACGGGATGACAATTTTACTCTTATTTTATGACGTTAGGTTGCTTTAATCTTCTCGTGCCTGCACATAACGTCTGAAAATAGGGAATAGCAGTAATTAGGCCAGCAAGGACATAGCCAAAACTGAAAATGAGAGAATGCATCTTCCCTGGCGTGAATGAATATTTGAAAAGTCCATAAAGTTAAAGAATATGGGACAAATGTTAGAATATATTTAAGTTTAAATGTAGCACTAGTTTAGGATGTGATGTCAGCGGGACCAAGTCGGAGTTATATTATTCAACTGTCTTACAAACATGTTGAAGCTGTATTGAAGTTATTATATTCATGCTGCTAGTGTTGGTAATGCAAACGAGTTGTAGCTACCCAGTGTAATTTATCAAGTTTTCACAATGAGTAATGCCGTTGGTATCGGGAGCATCATCATTATTGTTGTTGTGTGAAAAGAAACAAACCTTATTGCCACAATAATACAGATTTTTCATTCTCTCTTTGTTTATCCTTCAGACGATTTTGTGTCCTGTGGGTCCGGTCGAAGGGTCCACCGCTTCTTCTGGTGTGACGGATGGCCTGACTGTCCCGACAATCATGCAGACGAACTTCACTGTGAGTGTTCATTCATACTTCTGTGTACTTATTATTGACATTACAGTGTGTGTTTGGAACTGTGGGTTGACTTTTTTATTTAAAATTTCAATTTGCCCTAATATGGATATTTTATAGTCTTTTTTATCGTTCGTTGACTGCTGTAGTGGTCACGTTGTTGTATTCTTTCTCTTTCATTACGTTTGTTTAGAACAATATCATGATCATGCATGATGGAAAGATTTACTTGGAGGGAATGTGATGTTTAGGCTCTCGTATTAATCAGGAAAATTTGTATATATTTTTAAAATTTCCCAATACTTTCAGCTTTTTTAAAATTCAATGTCAAATTCTTGAGGGATGGTCATGGATAATTTCGATTTCCTTCTTATCCGAAGTATAAATTTCCCTGATTTATTTTATATTAACATTTGCTTTGTAGCGGGAGTTGAAAGGTCCTACTGATAGAATTAATATCCAGCGTTTTTCTCTTCTTGCATTTTATCCTTTTACCGCGTTTTCACGTTTAGCTACGTTAAGTGCCAACCAGAGCATGCATAAAAAGAAGAGTGTCTTTTCTCTTACGTTAAGTTTGCTTGACATAAAAAAATCCGAGAAAAAATAAACTAGGGCGAAAGTAAATAAACCTAGGACGAAATAAAGAAAATACTAGGACGAAAGTAAAAAGAAACTAGGAAGACAGAAAAAAAACTAGGACAAAAGTAATAAAACTAGGACGAAATAAAAAACTAGGTAGAAAGTAAAATCAAACTAGATGAAATAAAAAAAATAGTAGGACGAAAGTAAAGAAAAAAGTAGGAAGAAAGTGAGAGAAAAACTAGGACGAAAGTAAAACACATAGGATGAAAATGAAAAAAAAAAAACTAAGACGAAATTTGAAAAAGCTAGGAAGAAGTAAGAAAACTAGGACAAAACTGAAAACTAGAAAGAAAATAAAAACAAACAAAGACGAAATGTTAAAAAAGTAGGACGAAAGTTAAAAAAAAAAGTAGGACGAAAGTAAATAAAACTAGGACAAAAATGAAAAAAAAAACTAGGACGAAAGTGAAAAAACTAGGATGAAAGTAAAAAAAAACTAGGACAGAAGAAAAAAACTAAGACGAAAGTGATAAAAACGAGGACGAAAGTGAAAAAACTAGGACGAAAGTAAAAATAACAATAGGACAAAATAAAAAATGAGGAAGAAAGTAAAAACAAACTAGGTTGGAATAAAAAAAAAATAAGACGAAAGTAAAAAAAAAAAAAATAAAAAGGACGAAAGTGAAAAAGTAGGACGAAAAGAAAAAAAAAAAAAATAAAAAAAAAAAAATAGGACGAAAGTAAAAAAAAAAGTAGAACGAAAGTAAAATAACCAGGATGAAAATGAAAAAAAAAACTACGACCTAATTGAAAAAACTAGGACGAAAGTAGAAAAAAAAACTAAGATGAAACTAAGAAAATCAGGATTAAAGTAAAATACCAGGTAAAAAAAATAGGACAAAAGTAAAGAAAATAGGACGAAAGTAAAAAAAAAAAATTAAAAAAAAAAAATTGGATGAAAGTAAAAAAAAAAGTAGGACGAAAGTAAAAAAAAAAAAAAATAGGACGAAAGTAAAAATAAAGTGGACGAAAAAAAATAGGACGAAAAGGAAAAAAAAAAAAAAAAACTAGGACGAAAGTAAGAAAAGTAGGATGAAGTTAAAAAAACTAAGTCAAAATAAAAATAACTAGGACAAAAGTGATATAAACAAAGACGAAAGTAAAAAAAAGTAGGACTACTCGTATAATAAAAAAAACTAGGGCGAAAAAAAACTAGGACGAAAGTAAAAAAAAAAAAAACTAAGATGAATGAAAAAAAAATCTAGTAAGGAAAGTAAGAAAACTAGGCCGAAAGTAAAAAAAATAGGTCAAAATTATAAAAACTAGGACTAAAGTAAAAGAAACTAGGAAGAAAGTGAAAAAAAAAATCTAGAACGGAAATAAAAAAAGACTAGGACGAAATTAAATCAAACTTGGACGGCAGCAAAAAACTAGGAA
>NC_087213.1:81614097-81621597 GCF_015104395.2 Macrobrachium nipponense | reverse complement strand
ACCGCACAGTTTACATTCCCCACCTCCCCTTATTTTCAAGTTCTTTAGCGGATGTACAGTATTTTCATGGTGAGTACAGATTAAAATATTTGCTTTTTTTTAGAGAAGTAGTAGTGAGTGTAGTAGTATCATTTTTCTATAATTTTTTTGTTTGATTATTATTATGATATTGGTGATGATTATTTTAATGGCTAAACATTATGATGATGGAATGTTATCATGGTCAACATCATCGATACTAATATTACCGGATTATTATTATTATTTGCTATTATCATTAATAATATTATTATAAATTTCTCCTATCATTATTATTATTATTATTATTATTATTATTATTATTATTATATTATTATTATTATTATTATCAGTATAACATCCATGATTGTTATACCACGAAAGTATTTTCATGGTGAGTACACATTTTATTATAATTATTATTATTATCATCAATATTATTAACCTATATTACTGTATTACCATTATTATTGATATTTTTATATTATATATTTTTAATAATATTATTATTATTATTATTATTATTTTTTTTTTTTTTTTTTTTTTTTTTTTTTTTTTTTTTTTTTTGCTCTATCACAGTCCTCCAATTCGACTGGGTGGTATTTATAGTGTGGGTTCCGGGTTGCATCCTGCCTCCTTAGGAGTCCCATCACTCTTACTATGTGTGCCGTTTCTAGGATCACACTCTTCTGCATGAGTCCTGGAGCTACTTCAGCCTCTAATTTTTCTAGATTCCTTTTCAAGGATCTTGGGATCGTGCTAGGTCTCCTATGATTATGGGTACGATTTCCACTGGCATATCCCATATCCTTCTTATTTCTATTTTCAGATCTTGATACTTATCCAATTTTTCCCTCTCTTTCTCTTCAACTCTGGTGTCCCAAAATATTGCGCCATCAATGAGTGATACTTTCTTCTTGACCTTGTCAATCAACGTCACGTCTGGTCTGTTTGCACGTATCACCCTATCCGTTCTGATACCATAGTCCCAGAGGATCATTGCTTGATCGTTTTCTATCACTCCTTCAGGTTGGTGCTCGTACCACTTATTACTGCAAGGTAGCTGATGTTTCTTGCACAGGCTCCAGTGGAGGGCTTTTGCTACTGAATCATGCCTCTTTTTTGTACTGGTTCTGTGCAAGTGCCGGGCATTCACTTGCTATGTGGTTTATGGTTTCACTTTTCGTATTGCACTTCCTGCATATGGGAGAGATGTTATTTCCGTCTATCGTACTTTGAACATATCTGGTTCTTAGGGCCTGATCTTGTGCCGCTGTTATCATTCCTTCAGTTTCCTTCTTTAGCTCTCCCCTCTGTAGCCATTGCCAATTGTCATCGCTGGCTAGTTCTTTAGTCTGTCTCATGTATTGTCCGTGCATTGGTTTGTTGTGCCAGTCCTCTGTTCTTTCTGTCCTCTCCTGTCTCTGTATATTTCTGGTCTTTCGTCTGTTTTTATTAGTCCTTCTTCCCATGCACTCTTTAGCCACTGTCTTCACTGGTTTTCAGATATTGCCCTAGTGCTCTTTTTGTTTTCGAGTTATTATTATTATTATTATTATTATTATTATTATTATTATTATTTTATTATTATTATTACATCTATATCTGTTATAACACGAATATTATAACACTTTATTATCCTTTTACACATTTAATTATGGTTTAAGTGCTGGTTATGAATAAAATATACACAAATGTGGAAGGTTAGGCGTACATTTTGAATGCTAGCGCACAAGCGCACCCCACAATTTTTTTAAAAATTTTCACCAAAAATTTATAAAGGGTAGGGCTTTCATATGAAACTTAGTTTAAATCAGCAAAGTAATGAATGCTAGACTTTGAGGGCAATTTACTCATTTTTTAAAAAGTGGCGTTTACCACCTTGTGGTTCTGAGGGCCTCAATTCTTCTTTCAAATATTCAAGTAAATCTTGTACAGGTACTTTTGTAAATTATGAGACGACATCAAAAGCAATCACTTAAAAATCGAAATTCAAACTATTCAATTTGTTTTAAAGTCGACATTGTTTTTTTTTTTTTTTTTTTTTTTTTTTTTTTACTTTCGTGTTAGAAATGTTTACTACCAAAGTTGTTTGAATTTTGTCAAGCCTTTTAGGTAAATTATAGGAAACTAAGCCTACTGAAAGAATGGTTGGCCTATAGATTTCTTAATTTTGTGTGTTGTGACTAAACCATAGATATATGGTAGGGAGGAGCACTGAGATGCAAACTGTTTAGTTAAATAGCCAGAGCCCTTTAAAATGGATTTAATTTGATTACGAATAAAACAACACCAATATGTTGTGAGAACTGGCCAAATATCGAATGCATTATTTGTATCATTCGTACTTAAGAGAAATTTAGATCATCCTGATAACTGGAGTGAAGCAAGATCCATAGCCCCGTGTAACGACGTAGTTAAAAGGAATATCGTTGAATATTGTTTTATCAAGTCAAATAACTGAAATGTTTAAAATTTAAGTAGTTGCTCTTGGATTTTGTATGGTTTTACTTTGTGGCCTCATGATCCTGGATTATATTGGATTATCAGTAGAGGAAAAGACCCCCCTCCCCCCTCCTGATTGGCTATGTACGTACGTGATGAGGCTAAAAAGGGCCGGGACAACCCCAAAACCCCCAAAAGGGGTGTGGCCCCCACTCCGACCCCATATAGACTCCACTTGTCTGGGGGGGTGGGGTGGCCACCCTGACCCCATATAGACTCCACTATTCTGGGGGGTGTGGCCACCCTGACCCCATATAGGACTCCACTATTCTGGGGGGCGTGGCCACCCTGACCCCCAAATTGACTCCATTTGTATTATAAGCTCAGTATGTACATGAGCTCATAATTGACTCCATAGTATGATAAGTTCATGTACGTACATGAGCTCATAATTGACTCCATTTGTTTACACGCTCATGTACGTACATGAGCTCATATTAGGGGGGCGTGGCCTCCCCTCCCCTAACCCAAATCGACTCCACTTTTCTACCCCTGTGACGTCACTAACTAACTAAGGGAATAAAACCAACCATCTTTTCAACCCTCCACTTATTCTTTGGGGGGCGTGGCCCACCCTGACCCCAAATGACTCCATTTGTATTATAAGTCATGTACGTACATGAGCTCATAATTGACTCCATATGTATGATAAGTTCATGTACGTACATGAGCTCATAATTGACTCCATTTGTCTTACAAGCTCATGTACGTACATGAGCTCATATTAGGGGGCGTGGCCTCCCCTAACCCCAAATTGACTCCACTTTCTACCCCACCCTGTGACGTCACATAACTATAAGGGAATAAAACATCTTTCAACCCTCCACTATTCTGGGGGCGTGGCCACCCTGACCCCAAATTGGACTCCATTTGTCTTACAAGCTCATGTACGTACATGAGCTTCATATTAGGGGGGCGTGGCCTCCCCCTCCCCAACCCCCCCAAATCGACACTTTTACTTTTCTAACCCCTGACGTCACATAACTATAAGTGAATAAAAACCAACATTTCAAGCCCTCACCCCAAATTGACTCCACTATTCTACCCTGTGACGTCACGTAACTCTCTGGGAATAAAACCATTCTTTCAACCCCTGACCCCAAATTGACTCCACCTTTCCTACCCCCTGTGACGTCACGTAACTCTCTGGGAATAAAACCATTCTTTCAACCCCTGACCCCAAATTGACTCCACCTTTCCTACCCCCTGTGACGTCACGTAACTCTCCGGTAATAAAAACCAACATTTCAACCCCTCACCATCAAATTGACTCCACTATTCTACCACTGTGACTCACGTAACTCTCTGGGAATAAAACCATTCTTTCAACCCCCGACCCCAAATTGACTCCACCTTTCCTACCCCCCACCTGTGACGTCACGTAACTCTCCGTAATAAAAACCAACATTTCTTTCAACCCCTCACCCCAAATTGACTCCACTATTCTACCCCTGTGACGTCACATAACTCTCTGGGAATAAAACCATTCTTTCAACCCCTGACCCCAAATTGACTCCACCTTTCCTACCCCCTGTGAGTCACATAACTCTCAGGGAAATAAAAACCAACATTCAACCCCCACCCCAAATTGACTCCACTTTTCTACCCCTGTGATGTCACGTAACTCTACGGGAATAAAACTTGACCCCACCCTGACCCCAAATAGACTCAGTTCACTGTTTTTTGCGACTCATGTCCCCTTTAATTGTTTTCAAAGTAACCGGGACGTTTACCTCATCCTCCTCCTATAAAATCTCTAAATTTATATATGCATATTGCGAATATACTCTCTCTCCCCCCTCCCTCCCTCCCTCCCTCCCTCTCCCTCTCTCTCTCTCAGCCGTTACATTTTGTTTTATATATATACACACAGCTGCTTAGATATTCAGAGTATCATGATAAAAGGATATTTGGCGACTGACTTCATCCACATGTGATATCTCCCCAATAACCATATCAGAGTCAATGTTATCTGATGATGAATCACGCACACACACACACATATGAAGAAAACGAGACCTTATCGCCATATTTGCCCAGCTGACTTCACGCCAACGTGAAATTTTATTTTATTTTCATAGAATTTGAGTCATAATCTAGGTGGCGAACACAAGGACAAAGGTACACATTTCAATTTTGTTTATTTATTATACAGAGTTTGAAAGAGGTTTGAAAAATCAAATTACAGACGGAATTGTTATTTTATATTTATAACCAATCCTAAATACAGGGAATGAATTAATTATTCCATACAAATACATACATTAGAAAAAAACTGTACAAACACGAACGCGATAATATGCGCATTCGCTTTTTCAAAAAACAATACTTCAACGAAACATACTACGGCACTATATATTTTTCTAACCTGTTCCTTGACATCACACCCCTTAGTATATACCACAAACATCTTCTCCAGCACTTTCCCGACCGTGTATCGAAGACGACGACGTTTCATCTAACACCTCAAAGCTTTTAAATTTAGCTAACAAGTTTTTCACTAACTTGTGCGAAGAGGTTGATGAAGCCATGGCGAGAGTTCACGTCTTGATGTGACAATCCTTCAAGTCATCCACGCATGACTCATTTTATCAAAATCAGTATCACGTGACTAAACAGCTCCGATATCATTATTCCTAAAATGTTAATAAGCCACCCACACACTCGCCATCTTGTTTTTCGCATGTCCCGCCTCACCTTCCCACCTCCTCCTCCTCCTCCTCCTCTTCCCCCTCCTCCTCCTCCCTCCCCATATTTCGCCACGTTTCGATTTGCTTTTAATGGCTATATTCCTTAACATCCAATCTTTAACCCCCGCCATTTCAATGAAGTAGCGATAATTCGAAAATATTATCAACGTGGGTTTTTTTATTCCCTTGAATTCTCGAGCTATATCTAAAATATTATAACCTGCGAAGCGGATGAGTTAAATCTCCTTCTTCATTCTATTCAACCGTGTTAGAATCTTGTAAGTGCTTAACAAAAGTCGTAACGTATGACTTTTGGGGTTCTTTAAAAAATATCGGAATAATACCTGTTAAATCGGGATTGCTCTTTTTGCGAGTCATGTCCCCTTTAATTGTTTTCAATGTAATGGGTGGCGTTACACTCCTCCCTCAGTCACTGCACCTACATTTTCTATAGGAGGGGGAGGAGGAGGAGGAGGAGGTCCTGTGAGCGATATAGCCGGCATAGGTGGTTTTTGGATATTTAAGGGAGAGTGTCCACTACTACTAACAGCTGCCGTATCCAACTTGCCAGTACCCTCTAGGTTATTAATATCACCATTCACAAACCTCTTTTCTATCATTTAACCTCTCATAGGTAATGGCAGGGATAACGTAAAACTCCTTCATTTTCAATTAAAAAGACTACCATACTCTGCAGCAATAGGCAATAAAACCGATAGAATAGTCCCCCCTTTACGACTTTTCAGTATATTTTTATTTTTCTTCTTAGATATGGACGTTGTTTTCAAGGACACAAGATGAATTTCTCGTCTACAATTTCTTAAGTGTTTATAAACTTCTTATCTTGAGTTAGATTACCACAAAGAAAAATTTCTAAAAATTTCCGAGAGAGTAGACACCAAACCACCGTTTAAGATGGGAATAACTTTACTTCTTTCACTGGGTGATAAACCAGAGATGAATAAATAAAGTTTTTATTTTTACGTATTAAAGGTTGCTTACGGTTCATATCCGTACAATTGAGACTCATCAAACCCAGGAATTGAATTGACTCGGATAACCTTTCCAATGAACGTAATATTGAGTTTTATTATCTTTCCTCCTCCTTCCCAGAATAGTGATATCATACGTTTCTGGTAGATTGTGCGAATTAATTCTTCACGATAAAATACGCCCTTATTTCTTCACCCGCTAAATCTTCCAAGAAGTATACGACCGGATTTTGCCTTGTATCCACTTTTCGGATTTTAAAAATTTCCAGAGTATTTTGAATTGTATATCCCCTCCTAAAAATTGCGTTGCGACGCTCATCGGCAATACGTACAACGTCTCCAACATTCAAGAGCGAAATGGCGGGAGGATTAATGAGAACAGCTTTTTATACATGCTCGAGAATTGACGTTCAATGTCATCTCTATCCGTTAATGCGTGAACCTCTTGCGGGGTGCGACCCAAAACTTCTATGGGGGGTATGATTATAACTCTGAAACAATGTCGCGCAAGACGTTAATGTATTTTAAGGTATTCTTATGTGTGAGATATCTATATATACGACCCTTAATAGTCCTTATGACTCTTTCAGCTATAGAGGATTTTATTTCTCTCGAATAAACGCTATATAATTTTATATTTTTACTATCTAGATATTCCCTGACGTGTTTGTTATAATATTCCCTACCCATCATCGCTATTCAACGTGAAATTCCCAAAAATTCGGTAGATTCGATAACCTTCTTCAAAGCGCGACGCATAGTAACACCATCCTTCTTTTTCAAGGGAACAATTGTAGATATCTGGAAAACACGTCAATAAAGACTAGCAAATATTTCTTCTGGGGAATTTTTTTCGAGTGACTTTATGCAGTGTGTAAGACTTTTGCCCACGTAAGAATTCTTTAACATTTTCACGAGTAATTTGGCTATTCAGATTTTCGCTACTCTGAATAAAGAGTCCACCCCCCCCGCTGAAACTACCCACACCCCGTGCATCTCCGTACAAAGTTAGCAGTTTTATCCGTTCTTTATCCATATTGGTAAGCTATTTGATATTCCGTTTCACCCAGAATATTAGTTCGGAGCTGTAACAGTTCAGGTGTTGACGGAGCGAAGTCTACTAACAAATAACCGTAGCGGTTACGTGATAGGGTCCTTTTTTTATATATGTCTGAAAAGGCTGAAGCTTTTTGACGGCCGAATAAACTGCCGACCTAAAGTTTCAATTTGACTAAAACTCACGATTTTTCATTAGAATATAATGTGGAGCAATTCAAGCTTATACTTCTACTAAA
>NC_087213.1:81581659-81613597 GCF_015104395.2 Macrobrachium nipponense | reverse complement strand
TTTATGGCTGGCGAGGTCAGAACTTACACAATTTCTTTCTGGCGCGAAGTTTACATACCTTTTGTTGTATGTCTTTCATGCTGACCTCTATACTAACTTCAATATACTTTTTGTTGGATGAATTGAAGTAGAAATCGTCATAAAAACAAAACGGGTTACAACTATAGTGTGCGCTGGGAGGTAATGCTATATTGGCTCTAAAAATTCTAGAAGGAGGACATCGGAGAAATGGCCATATCAAAGTCGGGCTATATTTTATGGAAACCATAAGTTTATCGATGCATAAAATATTACAAAAATATTGATTTAAAAATGAAAATGATGCATAATAAACGTGCTTATCCTATGTCCTCAAGAAGCTTAGCATTCAAAATACTTTCCCAGTGACGCTGAAAGATGCAACTTACCACTAACGGATTTTGAAATAAGTTTATGCCTTTTCCCACATTCGGCAATTTAGTGGCTGCTAACCCAGAAAACTTTAGAAACATCGCCGGGCTCTGACTTCGACTATAGGCCTATTATTCTGTTGACAATGATAGACATTATGAGAGGGCAAGGCTGGTGTGAGGTAAAATCATCATAGGCCTTTGTTTATGAATGCATTCCCCTTCTCTGTTAGCATCAATGGAAACTATTTGTTAATCCAAACAAGGTTATAAACAATAGTATTGGAGGTGCTTTTACAGCTGTGTTCTTCTTCAGCGTGGCGATTGTACCTCGAACACGGTACCAGTAATAAATGATAAGCAAAAGCTCAAACCAACTGAAAATCGTACGGAATTTTCGATGAGCATTTATTTGCAAGAGGCTGGAGAATATCTTCCAATGTTAAAATTTGTATATTAAAAATACTGAATTTCGCTATTCAATCGAAAGTTTGAAAATAAAAAAAGTCTACATTTTTTAACACTTTATTATAATGCACTTAAAAGTAAAAAGAAAAAAAAATTAGACGCGCCAGGATTTTCTTACAATTAATCGTGTCTACAAAAATAAAACCGAGGGCGCCAAACATGGAAGGAAATGACCCATGAAAGGTAATATTTTGTTTTTTATTTCTTGTAGCATATTCCTCCTTCCATGTTTGGCTCCCACGCTTTTACTTTTGTAGACATGATTAATTGTAAGAAAGTCCTGGTGCGTCTCAAAAATATTTTTTTACTTTTTAGAGCCTTTTAATAAAAGCGTGTTTAAAATTTTCTTACATTTCTTATTTTATACTTTTTAGTTTTGACAGAAATTGTAACCGATTAGTGATTTATGATTTTATTCGAAAAAAACTGAATATGACATCCTATCGAGGAAAAGGTTTGAAAAATCGGTACAGTTATTAACTAACTACTCTACCGACGCAAAGAAAACATGAAAAATCCGAAGATTTTCATACAAATCCTAAGATGCTGGGATAGGTCATTGTAGGGTCACTAGTGGTCACTGCTGACCTACTGATCATGTAAGGTTATATTGTCACCGGGATTGAGTAACCATACGAAATTTCAAGTCCATCGGAAGAAGGGAACATGCTGAAAATTTAGTTACAAATTTTGACCCTAACAGATGGCCAGAGGCAGAAGTCAAGTTCATTAAAAACATATAAATAATAAGATAAAAAAAAAGTTTAAAACATACTTTGTTTAAAACATACTTTATTAAAATGCACTAAAAGTAAAATATTATTTTTTGAGGCACACCAGGATTTTCTTACAATTAATCGCGTCTATAAAAATAAAAGCGTTGGCGCCAAACATGGACGTAATGCTACAAGGAAAGAAATATAATATCTTTTTGTTTCTTGTAGCATTTCCTTCCATATTTGGCAACCAAGCTTTTATTTTTGTAGACATGATTATTTGTAAGAAAATCCTGATGTCTCAAAAAAAAAACTTTTATTTTTAATGCATTTTAACAAGAGCGTGTCCAAAATTTTTATTTTTTATTTTACACTTTTTAGTTTTGACATAAATTGTAACCAATTTATAATTGTATCTATAAAAAAATTTAGCGTGACATCCTGTCGAGGCAATTGTTTGAAAAAAACCGTAGAGTTAACTTATTCTACCGACTCGAATATAAAAAATCCGAAGAGTTTCATACTAATCCTGAGATACTGAGAGAGGTCACTGTAAGGCCACTAGATGTCACCGCTGACCTATTGATCGTGTAAGATTGTTTTGTCACCGGGATTGAGTAACCATACAAAATTTCAAGTCCATCTACGAAGGAAACAGGTCAAAAATTGAGTTACAAGTTTTTGACCCAAAAAGACTGACAAACGGAGAAGTCAAATTGAATAAAGGCATGTGAAAAGTGTAGGCCTAGTCCTATATAATCGATAGGATCACCGTTACTTCTCTCTCACCCTGTCCTTCTTTTGTTATTCTCTCTCTCTCTCTCTCTCTCTCTCTCTCTCTCTCTCTCTCTCTCTCATTCGTTTGTTTCTCTCTCTCTCGTCTCTCATATAGAACATTTGTTGGTTATTCTCTCTCTCTCTCTCTCTCTCTCTCTCTCTCTCTCTCTCTCATTCGTTTGTTTCTCTCTCCCCCGTCTCTCATAAAAATTTGTTTGTTATTCTCTCTCGTGTCCTTCCTCTATCATTTTTCTTTCATCCTCTGTCTGCAGAAAATATATCCCACAGTGTTGCCATAACCAAATGTTAATTTTTCGGGGACAGATGAGTTGACACAGAATGCATTCCAAAAGTAAATAGCATAGCAACTGAAATTCAAGTCTTGATGTGGGGTTTGGATACGCAGTTTTCATGAAAAGCTTTTTATGTGTTTTTCATTACGAGCGAGGCGAAGTCATTACTGGAAACGGGCTCATTTCTAGCAGCTCGGGCGAGCCTGGCCCTAACGCTATTCAAATGCTAATATCTCCAAAAGTATTGAAGATAGAAAAAAATTCTTTCGCCAGATAAAACATTTTGTCTTTACATTTCATCCCATGTAAGATTTGTTTTCAAAATGTCACAAATTCACATTCAAATGATGTTTTAATTACTGCATTATACTTTTCTCAAAATTGATGATTTCAGCGCCAAATTCGATAGTCTCCTCGAATAATAAGCTAAGTTAAACTGTGTCTTCTCACCTATCCTATAATAATTTCGCATTGTATCATTTGTCATATTATTAGCAGTTTGATGTTGGAAGATTATTTGAAAATCAATCATATTTCCTAAATATTGGATTCTCCTTAAGAAGCGGAATTGATAAAATTTGCAGTAAGCGAAACTTCGTGGGGAGATAACAGTATTTTCCCGGGTCTGGGGCTTTCCAAAATGTAATGAGCACTTGGCAGCAGAATTATAATAATTTAGAGGCTTTTGAGGTTATATCTGCTTTTCAAAAGTTCCTTGGTTCCTTTCATAGGTGAGCTGACTAAACGCCCACATTATTCACATCAATTCTCCTGGGTACTTGATAGCAAGATGGAATAAATAAGCTTAGCATAAACTTCAAAACTGCAGTCTATGGTGCACCAGGTTTTGCATAAATACAATTTAAAATTAAAAGCAATACATACATTAAATGCATAACTGAAAACGATAGTAATGAAATATAGGGTACAACGAACGGAATTTGTCGTGAACTGATTGGAATGTTCAACAAACAAGTCACGAGTGTTGTGGAAAAGCTTCAATATATCAGAGAATACTTTGGGTGGATGAAGTGGGTGGATGAATGGCACAGCCGACGTAGTAAAACACTATCAAACCTCAGAGGCGAGAGCGCGGGTGCGCAAGTTGACCTCGCTACTGGTCGAGAGTCATGTGAACGTGATATCAGAAAAATACGATATGCTTGTCTGTTCGTGCGCCAAACAAGTTGTTCATGGAATCTTCTAGAACAATTTAATGCATTTGTATGTGCGAACTCCAGGGCTCCCTAGAGTGTAATATAATGAGACCGCAGGCGAAAAGCGGCTATTCGAGATAAGAAACTATCGCTTGTTACGTGGAAGGAGGTCTAGAGGAAAAGCTCAGAAGATCCATCCAGAAAGGTAATAGTAATAAAAGAAACTTTGTTAAACAATTGAACATTTTACAGTTGCCCCAAGAGAAGCCAAAGTGCAGTAAAAAAAACATTTTCTTTCTCTCCCATGTCTTAAATATGCTTTTCTATCTTTATTTTGTGTGTATCCATTTTTACTTTATTTCTGATAATTGTGGTTTCTCTCCTCAGATGGAGTCGAATGTCACCACATAAAATGAATTCTGTCTGACACTTTATCTCTTAGTTTTTGGGAAAAAAGAAATAGCGATTGAACTTATGTATTCTATGAAGACGTTGTGTGTGGCATATTGAATGAGATAATCATTACTAGGAGAGATGAAATTTCATGTTTTTGGGATTTCTAGTTTATTTTCCTTTTTTTATGTTAGTATTTCGGAGGGAATAGAAAGACTATTTTTGTATCCCAGAGTTTGGTTTTAGCCAAGATCTAATAACTTGATTTAGCTACAGATACCAGTTCATGGAGGACACTCAAGGTAGGTTACATTACAAGATGGTGCTTTTTTTTTTTTTGTTTTTTTTTTTTTATAAGATAAGGTCAATTAGACCCTTGTAACACATATAACACAGATTTACCATAAATAAACTAATAAAGAAATTTTCTTTAAATAACTTGGATGGGACAAGATTGGTTGCAGTTTGAGAAACATGTTCGGTCTATCTTCTCATATTTGTATTTGAAAACTAACTGGTACTAAACACACACACAATATATATATATATATATATATTATATATATATATATATATTATATATATATATATATATTGTGTGTGTGTGTGTGTGTGTGTGTATGTATGTATGTAAGTATGTATGTGTGTGTAAAGCTCAGTATTCCTTGGCAAAATGCACATAAATGCTGCAACTAAGGAAAGCAGGATCCCAGTCTATGGCAGAAATGTTCCTACCCGTGTGCCAGCACCAAGTGAGAGATATTAAATGCTTATCTCTTACAAAAAGGAAAAAGGAGGACCTGGGAAAAAAACAATTTTTTAGCTGAGGAATGGGAATATATGTAAATACAAAACTCAAAACATCACAGTGGCCTGAGAAGATGGGGCATCCACAGCGTCAGTTCCGTTTGCCTACATAAAAGTTTTAAATTTAGTTCTAATCAATTTCACGTTTTGAGTAGACTCTAATCTAAAAAAAAATTTATATAAACATGTTTTTTATCCAATTTTCTACGATTTGTTCCAATGTGCGTTAAAACATGGAAAATACATAAAAAACTACATGAAAAATTTTTCATCCGAAACAGATCGCAGTGCTATTGACTCTTGAACTTGTGAATATATTTTTTCATAGTCTGTCAACTCAGTATTAACAGCAGACATAACACATTATGTTTAGTTAGAAATTTAGGTTACAAAATAAGCTTTCTTCCGGATCACTAGGTATTGATGCGAAACAACGATGTCATTCGGTCATGTTACATTCAAACTATTATTGCCAAGCTGCCGCCCTCTTTCAAATGTATTTTCGCCAGTTTAAAAACAAAGTTACAGCATATAATCCCAATTCTGACCCAAGCGAGAGGTGATGGTGCGTAAATTAAACGCTTGGGATACTAACGTCGATTCAATGATTTGCAGTTAAAATTGAATGAGGATGAGAAGTAAATTACACTAGTGCCAAATTCCATACTGATTAGGTAAATACCTCTGATACGACATCTAAATATCAAGTGAGTTGAAGTTAGTTATATTTTATTTCAGAACATTCCTTAACGTTTCTCACACTTCGTCGTTAGTTACTAATTTATCTGAAGCAATTTCAGAACTATGCGGCTGCACTTTCTAGAGAGTGTTGGCACAAGAAAATATAACGGTAACCTCGAATCACAAATGACGCCTTGACTTAGTTTGCGATGAAAAATGGCTACCTTAAATCTCTAACACACAGCGAAAAAAATAAAAAATCAGTACAGTGCTCGTCTGTTATGGGTTGGTGTCTCAGTACCTGAAATAACAACAATAATTCCCCAAATTATGGAATACAACTCGACTTTCCAACCTCAAAAAGTCTGTTACAATTCTCAACCATTTGTTTTGGAACGTGGTTTTTTATTCAGGGTTCCAAAGGACACCAGTAGTGCCGGTTATTTCATCAAAATCAATTAACCTCCTGGGCTTTGAGGCCAGCGAGCTCCTCCCAAAATTTCAAAGGTGTTGGATGTGCTGGTTCATAATTTATCGATACAACAGGAACGGTTTACGTCCCTAATTTTCTGCTGGTAGCTCTCAATAAAAAAATCCACAAAGGGGCAACTCAATTTGTTGTTAGGTATTGCAAACCAAGACGAGTCCAGGTTCGACAAAATTACTTACGAACAAAAGTAAATGAATTATATATGACATTTACCATAAATGTATGAAGTATGTTTTTGCCAATGACGGAGTTGAAACAGAACAATATAGTATTTTTTTTTTCTAATATAAGACCGTTTTCCCCAGTGGGGATAACCTTACAGAAATCTCTAACTCAATTATTATTGCCACACATATTTTAATTGCTAAATCATGGTTAACACTGTGCAGTAAAATTTCTCCAACACTGTATGAAGAGTACACCTCACCAAAATGGTCAGCATTACACTGCCCCTCAAGATCTCGCACGCACTCCCGCACTTTCTGAAAATAAAGGCAGATTCTTCCGAAAACCTCTTCTCCAGTCCTCTATCCTACCCGTCTGGGTCTTCTCCTCCTCCTGACACTTGTGAGGATACATTTTCACTAGACTTTTAGGCTTTCATTCTGTCCGAGAGACCAAACCATCTCACAAAACTTTGATCCATCCTTCCAAATTCGCTAACCTTGCCACTTATATTTATTTCCAGATATTTCATCCACTTAACACTTCTTGCGCTGCATATACTACATAGAGTTAAACCTCAACTTTCTATTTTTTATGCACATTCGACATTCACATATTACCTCCATAAAGGAGGCTTAGCTAAATAAATAATGATTTTCCATGGAAATTGGATTGACCATGTGCACATAACAGAAAAACAATGGCAGCCTTGGAAGACTGCTTTTAATAAATCACAGAATAAAAAAATCCTCACGTCTGTAGTTGCAAAAGTGTTTGCAAGCAATATAAATATGGCGCAGAGTATGATCATTAGGCCAATATACCTTCCAGGCGTAAAAAGCTCCCTTATAGCCATGAAAATTGTTACACACTGTTTATTGGCTTAACAAAACGTAGTACAAACTAGCAAAATCTACTTTCCTGTATGTAAAGATGGTCACACGTGGCCGTCCACATTGTAGAGAATTTTAGTTGGTAAAACAACGCTTGTGATCACCTGTTGCCAGATCAAAGACAAACAACACGTGATCCGACCTCCAGCTTACTCGGGTCACATGCAAGATTTTCCCCTCATGCATAAGTTGTACATACTATATTCCTAACTTTTAATGTAAATCAAAACATGCTAAAATCTACGATCAAATAGAGCCTAGTTTCACCAACGAAAAATAATATAAATACGTTATATTTTATTAGAAATCATTTTTCTGTACTGTTTATCATGCACTTTATTTATTTTTTACATTTTCATTCTAATAAATAAATCATAAATATCCTATCCTAAAATTCCTGTACCTTTAACTCAATGCAAAACACCTTTTTCAGACCTTTTGGGCTCTTCCTCAGAACTTTTTTAACAACTCCCTCAGCAAACACGAATCGTTTCTCTCAGCTTAACAGAAAAGACCAAGCCATTCCTTTGTTCTATTCATTCATCATGCACCACGCACATACTTCATAATACAAAATGGCCATTAACTTGCACAACAATATGAACCTTACCTTACAGACCTTACATCTTGTTCGGGTTGCCCCAGGTCCCTCAGTGTGAGGCACCTCTAATGTCTACCAGAGAGTTGCTAGTACATCTTCCGGTATATTTTGCATCTTCCAATCTTGGATGGTCTGGGATGCAGTTTAGATATTTGTCGAGCTTATTCTTAAACACATCTACGCTCACTCCTGATATATTCCTCAGATGAGCTGGCAACGCATTGGATAGACGCTGCATTATCGATGCTGGTGCGTAGTGGATTAATGTCCTGTGTGCTTTCCTTATTTTTCTTGGTATAGTTTTGGGCACTATTAATCTACCTCTGCTTGCTCTTTCTGATATTTTTAGTTCCATGATATTTTCTGCTATTCCTTCTATCTGTTTCCATGCCTGAATTATCATGTAGCGTTCTCTTCTCCTTTCTAGACTATATAATTTTAAGAATTGTAGTCTTTCCCAGTAGTCAAGGTCTTTAACTTCTTCTATTCTAGCTGTAAAGGACCTTTGTACACTCTCTATTTGTGCAATATCTTTTTGATAGTGTGGGTACCATATCATATTGCAATATTCAAGTGGACTACGAACATATGTTTTATAAAGCATAATCATGTGTTCAGCTTTTCTTGTTTTGAAGTGCCGTAACAACATTCCCATTTTTGCTTTACATTTTGCCAACATAGTTGCTATTTGATCATTGCATAACATGTTCCTATTCATCATCACACCAAGGTCTTTAACTGCTTCCTTATTTGTGATTGTCTCATTATTAGGTCCCTTATATGCATATAGCTTTCTTTCTCTGTCTCCATAATTTATTGATTCAAATTTATCAGAGTTAAATACCATCCTATTTACCTCTGCCCAATCATATACTTTGTTAAGGTCTCTTTGTAGAGCGTTCCTATCTTCATCACAAGTAATTTCTCTACTTATTCTTGTGTCATCTGCGAAACTACTCACTACCGAATCCTTAACATTATTGTCTATGTCTTCAATCATAATAACAAACAGTATTGCAGCTAACACCGTACCTTGCGGCACACCGGATATTACCTTGGCTTCATCCGATTTCTCGTCGTTTGCAATAACTATCTGTTTTCTGTTGTGTAAAAATTCTTTTAACCATCTTCCTACTTTATCCGCGATATTGTGTTTTCTAATTTTCTTCGCTAATATATTATGGTCTACTTTATCAAAAGCTTTTGCAAAGTCTAAATAAACCACATCTGTTTCATTTCCGCTTTTCATATTTTTGAATATGTTCTCACGGTGGACTAACAGTTGGGTTTGTGTACTTTTTCCGGGTACGAACCATGTGTCCTTTATTAAACAAATTATTTTTTATTAAATGTTTCATAATATTTTTCTTCATTACCCTTTCATACACTTTCATAATATGTGATGTTAGAACTCACAGGCCTATAATTACTTGCCTCTAGTCTTGATCCACTTTTGAATGTAGGGGTAATATATGCTAATTTGTGCTCATCATAAATCTTGCCTGTATCTACACTTTGTCTTAATAATATTGCAAGTGGCTTTGCGATAGAATGAACTACTTTCTTTAACAAAATAGCAGGAATTCCATCAGGCCCTGCAGCAGCTCCATTTTTAATTTCATTAATAGCCTGCACAATATCAGCTTCAATTAATATCTATGTCAGCTAAATATTCACTATTTTCATCCCTTACTTCTATATCATTATCTTCATTATCTATTCTAGGGGTGAATTCTCTATATCGTTCTGCCAGTATGTTGCAAATTTCCTTTTTTTCATTCGTTTAATCTCCCTTCAATTCTTAGAGGGCCTATTTCTATTCTTCTTTTATTCATCTTCTTCGCATATGAGTATAATAGTTTGGGATTTTGCTTGATATTTAATAGGGTTTTTTCTTCCAAGTCCCGTTTTTCATTTTCTTTTGATTGTATAATCTTTTGTTCTGCATTTTCTATCTTACTTTTTAGTTCTATAACTTTCCATGCATTTTTTTTTTTTTTGCTAGACCTTTTTTCCACTTTCTGATTTTCTGGAACAAGATCCTTCTGTCTCTTGGTATGCATGACTGATGTTTACTTTTCTTCTTCGGTATATATCCACTATTTTCTCTAATATTTTATATAATATCTCCGTATTTACCTTTATGTCATCACTTACGAAAATATTATCCCAATCTTTGTTTAATTCTTCATTTATTTCTGACCATTTTATATTTTTACTGTAGAAGTTGTATTTTCCATATCCTTCCCACTTTTTCATTTCTTGCTTATCTCTGTTTTCACTTGCTTTGGAATGGACTGTTAATTCTATGACATTATGGTCTGAAATACTCGCATTATAAACTATTATTTCTTTAACATAATTCATCTCGTTCACAAATACTAGGTCTAAGTATTTTCCTTTCTTGTTGGCAGGTGATTTATTTGTTGAATGTTGTATTCTAGTAGCATATCTAATAGCTTTTCGAATTGCCTCTTATCTTCTGCACTACTATTACTCTCTTTTTTATATGTATAAGTACAACCACAATCTCCTATTCGTTCTTTCCAGTCTACGAAAGGAAAGTGAAGTCTCCAGATAGGAGAATAGTCCAGGTCCTTGTGATTTCTACATATATCATCCAATTTTTCTATTATTAAGTCAAACTCTTTAGTATTAGGAGGTCTATATATTACTATGTTCATTAATTTTTCAGATTCAAATTCTACCGCTATTAGTTCACATTCTGAGTTACTATATTTCTCATATATTTTTCCTTGTTTTTTGTCTTTCCCATATATTGCGGTTCCCCCTTGATTCCTATTTTTTCTATCTGATCTATAAGTTTGAAACCCTTTTATTTGATCATCATTCCAGTCTCTTGGGAATACCAGGTTTCACTTATATTCATTATATCTATTTTCTTTTCAATTTGGGTTAGTTCTTCTAAGTACTCTATTTTTCTTTTTGAGTTACTCGTAACTAAACTAAAGGGGGAATATAGTCAAATCCGCGAATTCTTCCTGGATATGGATACATCAAGAGCAGTGTCTGAAGATAAATTCTAATGAAAAACTAGAGAATAATTTGA
Organism: Macrobrachium nipponense; assembly: GCF_015104395.2. Lineage (NCBI taxonomy): Eukaryota > Metazoa > Arthropoda > Malacostraca > Decapoda > Palaemonidae > Macrobrachium > Macrobrachium nipponense. The sequence goes on along the minus strand of NC_087213.1, from coordinate 81,602,697 downwards.
CCCACACACAAAATGATACTAACTCCATTAAGAAACGAGTAAATTATTTGGAGAAAATCAGGAGATGATCCAAAGAAGTTTGCATTAAAACACGGGATTACAACATACGCACAAACAATATATATATATATATACACACATATATATAATTATATATATATATATATATATATATATATATATATATATATATGTATATATATATATATATATATATATATATATTATATATATATATATGTATGTATATATAAATATGTATATATATATATATATATCTTATATATATATATATATATATATATATATATATATATATATATATATATATAATGTATGTATATATAAATATGTATATATATATATATATATATAATATATATATATATATATATATATATTATATATATATATATAGACATTTTCATCATATCGTGGTGATTGATATATAATCATCAAGCTACAAATGTTTTATTGTCAATTCGCGCTACTTTGGGAATATCCCGGTTGGAGGATGATCACTTTTACCTCTCTTGAAAGTTAAGTGGTTAGAGTCCCGGTAGACCGTCGACTGGAGTCGCTGGAAGGTACTGATCCATTTTTTTTTCACTTATAATTCCCTTTCGGGGATATTCCCGAAGTAGCGTTAATAGGATGTCAAACGACAGTTGTGGCTTCATGATCACCACACCACACCAGATATATATATATATATATATATATATATATATTTATATATATATTATCTATATATATACATATATATATATTATATATATATATATATATATATATATATATATATATATATATATATAAAATATTAATATTAATATTTAAATACGATATATATATATATATATTTTATAGTATAATACACACACTAAGCTACAAATGTCCTTCAATATCCAATTCGCTCTACCTCGGAATTAATATATTATCATATATGTTAACCGAAGGGGAATTTTTTAGTTGATAATAATTTCGTTCTCCCCTGGATTCGAACCAGCTGACAGACAGAGATAGAGCGAATTGGATATTAAAGGACATTATGTAGCTTAATGCATGTATATGAATCACGGTAATGTGATAAGTATTCATAATATGGTTATGTAGGGCAAACGTTCGACTTGGTTAACATAGCAAAAGGGGTTGGATATCGATCCTAATACATATACCTGAGTTCGACAGAGATTTGTAAGCTCGGAATCGGTATCAACTTATATCCTCGATAATGTCACTGCAGTCCTGATTTCTCCTCTGTCTGTCCGCTGGTTTGAACCCACGGGAGGACGAAATTATTATCAACTAAAAAATTCCCCTTCGGTTAACACATATGAAAATATATTAATTCCGAGGTAGAGTGAATCAATATTAAAGGACAATTGTAGCTTAATGTATGTACATGAATCACTGTGATGTGACAAGAATTCATTATATATATATATATATATATATATATATATATATATATATATATATATATATATATATATATATATATAGATATTATATATATATTATATATATATATATATATATATATATATATACATATATATATACGCATTTTTTAAATTTTATTTCTTAATGATATACTGTTCGCTCACACTTTTCTTAACCCTGAACATAACTGAACACAAGTCCCTAGAGTCGGTTAGCCACATCATTATCACCTCAGAAGCTGTGGAACGCCATGGGCCTATGGTGAAATTTAGCCCTGAACGTCTTTCCAATGCTTTTCCCACGTAAATCTCCACTCATCTTCAGTCTCCCGTCTCAGTTCTCAACCAAGCGGGACTGTCTTCCAAATCGTCTGTGCCCCAGGGAGCCCAGCTGACATTATCACGCACTATTCTCCCAGGTGTTGTGTCAAGCCACCTCCATCTCCTCGTCATCCTTATATGATCACCTGTGGAACTTCAGGAATTTCCCTTGTGGTGACATTTCACGCGATATTGCCATCTGGCTCCTATTACTCTCTTTTCAAGAGTTATCCTCAAATCGACTATTTTGGAAAGCTTCGTTGACTGTACAGTAATACATAGGTACATTTAAATTAATGCATAATCTATTTTCCTACCCATGACTTGATTTGCCTCCACAATAACAGAATTTGTGCTGCATATCAATTGCTCTGATAATATGAAAACCAAACTCAGTAACCTTCCTCTTCTAGTGTTTTTACTTCCCTTTCTTCGCGCACACTCTTAACCCTTTCTGTTGTCCTTAAATCTTATCTTGACTCATCTCTGTACACTGATGGATTCTATTAAGCGAACTTTACAAGGCCTGTGTGTTTTTAAGATTATAACGGGACCATTCGTCTAATTCAACTCCATCAAATTGTTATCATTACTACAATCACATATCTCATTATACAATATGAGCCATTTCTTCCACCTCCAACCACACATTTCATTACAAAGTCTATGTCAAGGTGAACAACAAAGGTAAAATAACATGTCTTTGTAACTCGACAAGTTTACTTCATATTTACTCGACGAGACTTCAGCAACAATAGCCTTGTATCTGCTTCGTCCGAGAATATTTTCAAGCATTTTTATAGAATTGGTCTGCGGACGCTGTCTAATACATTTTTGATCTGAGCAACTCCTTCCCGAACCTGGATTATTAAGGAGGAACGTACTGAATGATTTCGTCACGATTGATGTAAGTGTAATGCCTCTTTAGCTACCATATTCAATCCGATTACCTTTGCCTGAAGTCTTTGCTATGATTCCCAATTCAAATTCACCAGGCATATATGCCTTCATAAAAATATAATTCAGCAAAACAGCCTGTTTAGCATGCAAAATGTCATTTGATTTTCATTATTAAATAATATCCGTAGTGATTTCAACAAACCCAGGTGTTTTTCATGGCCAAAGTTTCTTTCTTATGCATTCGACTTCAAAATCCATTAATTTATTCATGTCTCTTACCAGTAAGGAACATAACTTTCTGATTGCTTCAACAGAAAAAAAAAAAGATAAGCTCAGATTGAATCCTGGGTCTCTCATTTGTGAGGCAAGCATTTTAGGCCAAAATTATATGTGCAGTAAAAGGGAAGAGAGTTTAACAAATGGTGCTGAGGCCTGAGGGCAAAGGCCGAGTGACATTTCGGGCAAGGTTCAGCTTCGACTTAATTAAACTCACGAGAGCTATAGAGGTGTTGAGGTGGTCTGAGTATTTAGATATGGGACAAGCTGTTCAATAAAAGCGATTCTAAAATTGCTACATGTTGGTTGCTAGGAGTTCGGCCTATGATTTAAAAATATATTTGTAATTAACATCGAATTTATATTTCTTTGCATGTTCACGTATACAAGAGAATTCTGGGTTTGATTATTTAACACCCGTTCTATAACTCATGCCTCGATGAGAATCCAATCTCAATTTCAACAACCTGCTGGTGTATCCGACATATTTCCCCAGGTTACATCTGGGCAATTAATTGGGTAAATGACTCCCGAGGTCATCGGAGGGCGAAGAGTCTTTTTGTATTTGAAAAAGGATCTTATGGTCATTGGATTACGAGGTATTAGCTTTAGGTCAATTACTGGTAAAAAAAAAAAAAAATAAAAAAAAATAAAATAAAACTATTATATGCCTTAATTCTCCAAAGAAAATTTTATCATGAATGTGCGGGATGCTTGCGTGTAGTCGTAGTTTCGGAATTGTGGGTATTTCATATTTTGGATGGAAAATATTATTCAGAAATTTGTAAAGATGTTTGTGAAACAATCTGGATGGAAAGCAGTTGTCAATAAAGTACTGATGGAAGTAGAGGATTTCATGATAGAAATTGTGCCAGTCGGATGTTATACTGAAAGCCTTGTGGAAGAGGGTTGATAAGGAATTTAGTTTCAAATTATAAAAACAATGACTATAGAAATTAGAACCCAAGCCAATGAAAGTTTTCTTTCTAAAAATCGTAGTATTAAAATGTTAATCGTGTCTGAAAACCATTACATCTAGGAAAGGAAGTTTTTTTTCCTTTTCATACTCAATCGTAAACTTAATATTAGTGTGCTTAGTATTGGCATATTCGGGAAATTTATCAGCTTGATCTTTATTGCTAAACAGTAAAAAGGTGTCATCGACATATCTACTATGAAAAAAAAGGGTGATGGAAAGCCAATGATCATTCTTCCAGGGAGCACATGAAAATGTTGGCGAAGGTAGAGAGCCATACGTGAACATGCAAAGAAATGTAAATTCGATGTCAATTACAAAGATTTTAAAATCATAGGCCGAGCTCCTAACGACCAACAACTAGCAATTTTAGAATCGCTTTTTATTAAACAGCTCGTCCCCCAAATAAATACATAGACCACCTCAACACCTCTATATCTCTCGAGTTTAAGCTGAACCTGGCCCGAACTGTCACTCGGTCTGTACGCTCAACACTATTTGGTAAACTCTCTTCCTTTTTACAGTAGCACTTACAATCTTATGTTGTACGTAAAAAAAGAAAATTTATTCTTTTTTTATTCTGAATCTGTTTTTTAACGTCTGTTTCTTTCATTATGTAGCTTTGAAACTGAGACTAAATGTCTTGAAATACTTAGAAAGGAATAAAGAATTGTCCTTCCCCTTCGCACTAAATTGCTGTTTACTGGATTGACGGAGCCCACCCTGAACTTCACTTGTTTTTTATTCATTCTTGTCTCTCTCTCTCTCTCTCTGTCTCTCATATATGCAGCCTGGAAGATCTTTAGGAGAATTTTTTATTATTAAACTCTTGACATTAATATTACTGAAAATAACATTTATGTTAAATAGCTTTAAAATTCTAGGAATATCTAAAAACCTTTCATCATAGGGTAATTTTAGAATGTTATGCTTACTAAATTCAAGTTTGTCATTTGTTGAATAAAATGTTTTTCTAGCTCTTTTCCATGCCACATCTATAAAAGTCCTTGGATATTTAAGTTTCAATGCAATATCATAAATAGTTTTAATTTCAGCGTCAATAAACTGCCCTATGATGAAAGGTTTTTAGATATTCCTAGAATTTTAAAGCTATTTAACATAAATGTTATTTTCAGTAATATTAATGTCAAGAGTTTAATAATAAGAAATTCTCCTAAAGATCTTCCAGGCTGCATATATGAAATTCCTTGCAAAAAGTGTGATAAAGTCTATTACGGACAGACTGGTGAATCTCTTTCACAACGTCTTAAGCAACATCAATATTCTGTGAGAACTGGGCAAATATCGAATGCATTATTCGTACATATGAGAGATTTAGACCATCCTATTAACTGGAGTCAAGCAAGAGCCTTAATCCCATGTAATGACACAGTTAAAAGGAATATCATTGAATCTTGTTTCATCAAGTCAAATAATAGAGATGTTCTAAATTTAAGTCTTGGTTTATTTAAACTTGATGCTTTCATTATATAAAAAAGTAGTAGATAAATATAAGCAACAAAATTAATATATTCAGTTTTTACATGTTTTGGACTGTAAAGACACTTTGTAGTTTCGGTTTGTGACAATGTGATATCCGATAATCCTGGATTATCTCTTTTAATTTTTACCCTTGTGACAATTAACCATCTGGTATTCTTGATCTTGTTTTGTACCTGAGACCTTTATCTCCAATTGTACTTCATTAACTCCTTGACGATGTCTGAGTAAAGACGAAAACACTTGGATTTCTGACTATTATTTTCCTGTGGCATTCCGCTTATAATATAAATATAGTGGTATAATATATATATATATATATATATATATATATATATATATATATATATATATATATATTATATAGTTATATATATATATATGATATATATGATATATGATAATATATAATATATATATATATATATATATATATATATATATATATATATATATATATGATATATTTTATATATATATATATATATATATATATATATATATATATATATATATATATATATATATAGGAGAGAGAGAGAGAGAGTGAGAGAGAGAGAGACGAGAGAGAGAGAGAGAGAGGGATAAGACTGAATAAAAAAACAAGCACGCACAGACAAAGATTCTTATTAAAAAAAAAAAAAAAAAAGAATAAAAGATCCAGCAGCTGACGTTTGTTTTCCGAAGCGCCAGCCTTGGCCGCAGGCATAGCCTCTCTCTCGCTCTAGAGCAGCCCGTAATCGTTCCAGCATTCCCTTGGAAATCTACGGAATTCCCCAGAGATTCCTGAGCTAATAAGGACCTGGAGTGAATTGCGCTCCTTGACTCCCGAGTGAGCTATCCGTTGATATTTCGCCATGGTGATGAATGCGAGGTAAAGACCTCTCGCGGTTAATGAGTATATATATGTACAGAAAGAGAGAGAAAGAGAGAGAGCGACACAGCAAGTATATTGACAAAAAGAGTAAGCGATCCTTAGGTCGATGTTGTGAATAAGGAAAAAATTTGCCCAATAATGCAAAACTAAATGACGTGAAGAAAAGTAATTGACATTATGTCGAATAAACAAAAAGAGGTAATTTACCTGCCATGCAAACTCCCATGCATCATTAAAATACCCAAATTTGAAGGACAAGATTAGTGGAGAGAGGTATAATGATTGCTACAACACTATATTTTGGCGAAGCAGCTCTCTCGTGCTAATATTAAGGCTCTCGCAACTCCATGGACTGATGAAATTCACAACCCTAAATCCAGCTCAGGCCAAGCGCTCACCGCTTTCCCATGCAACACTCTAACCATGACATCTGCTCTTTCAAGTCATGAAAAGCAATAAAGAATTACATTTACAATCTACTCACTACAATTTCAAAATGCATAGCGCTTTTACATATTTTCTTAAATATTTCGAGACTAAGAGTATGCAATGTGATGGTAACCAGTTTCAAGTTCCATTCCAGTTATCAGGTGATTCACCCAACGAGCCCAGCTGACTCGTGAAAAGCTAAGAGCGCCTACTGGCTAACGTGGACATCACCCGACAGAAGCAGGAAAGAGGGAATCTCGCTCGTCTACATCGCAGAGGGTTACGAGTGGCAATCTTCATTTCGTTACCTTTGACTTAAATTGCTTATAATAAAACTCTCCGAGGGACAACACTGTTGTAATTTACTGTCGTGAGTTCATTTCCACCGTCTGAACTGCTTAACTTGAACCGTTTTCCTTCAGAAGGAAGTTCCATCAAAGTCTCTCTGTCAAATTTAGAAAACTATTGTTCCATATGAGCCAAAGTAAAAACAAAACTAAGCCGGATTTAGTAAGATGCCCTTAATCTTCTCATTTTATTTCTGCTTTCATTTCCAAAACCGACCTCCCACTTTCCGCTATATCCTACACCAAAGTTGAAAATTTTGAGTCCCACTGTTTTTAAGAAGCTACGTCATAAAAGTACATTGGAGCTTTAGAAGCAGGATATCATCCAAAGCTGCATCTGACCAAACGCATTTATGATTCATACTTTTTGGGGAAAATTAAGCTGTATACTTGACATTTAATGTATCTATAAATCCGTCATTGTTGGTTTTATTCGCATTCTCTCTCATAAATTACTCGATACATACGCCTATCTTCCAGTTCTCATCTAAGACCAAATCACCTGAAAATCCAATGGTCCATATTTTCATCTACGAGAACCTTGTCAGCCTACAATCTCTTCAATTTCAACAATCCATGCTCCCCGGAAATCCTTCAGAACATTCAACAACAACAACAACAACAATTCGTGATTTTTAAAGAGTCGTGACAAAAACATCACTTCAAAACATTCCTGACTGTATCTCTGCTGATATATGCTCTACAAGTGCACCAAAACCCTGTGTTCCTTTCTTTCCTAGGTTACTTGTTACTTCCCACATGTAGCTGTCTTATGTACAATTTATTTCAAAATGTTTGTGGAAGTCCACTGCACTGTTACGACTCCTCCATGACCCACCATCAAATAACGAGCCTATACACAATACTTTCTTGGTAGTATTAGCATTATAGTTTAAGTTTTTTTATCAGTACTTCAAACTCCTCTCACTCGTCTGCAGTTTCCCTTAATTATTGACTATCAACTCATCTGCAAACATCAGTCATTCTCTCTCACAATTTCGTATTGCATGCAATAAAAAATCTAATCTACAGATAAGCTCATACCTACATCTGCACATGAAAAATGGATACATAAATGTTCGTCCACAATGGTTCCATGCACCACCGTTAATGGGTTGTTACAAAGGACTTACCGCACTGGTGCTCGTCAGAGGCGTCGGCGCAGTCAACGACGAAGTTGCAGACAGCATCCGAGGGCACGCAATGGCCACTGGTGCATTTGAAGTGCGTCTCGGGGCAGAACCAAGTCTCTGCAGGAAATGCGGAAAATAAGATCACTAGGATAAATGTCGTTTTACAGGTCTAGGAATTAATGAGTCATTAAGGCATAAAACGCAAGATTATACGGGATGTATTCCACTGTTCAGTAGGCGAGGAGTTCATAACCATCCACGTAAAAATTCTTAACAAAAACTGATGGCAAGATTATTTTGTAAAACTTAAAACCTACTAAAATGTCAGTGTATGAACTATAAGAGATGTGTCTTTACATTCGACTACATGATTACTGTGGAACATAAACCCGGAAAGCACCCAACACAAAAAAAAAAAAAAAAGAACATGTGAGAATTTTTAAAGAATGATATTTTTAATTTCGGCCGGCTGTGCAAGAAAAAGTCGTAACTCTTGACTGTCCGTTGAAGAGAAATATGATAACTATGAATATATTACCGAGAACATTTGCAGCTTGGACGCCAAGTTTTATGTGATGTCATATGGCCGAGAGCAAGTGTGGGCGAACATTTTCGCAGTAAAAAAAAAAAAAAAAAAAAAGGAATATCGCTACTTGCAAACTTTTATTTTTCATGAAACTGGTTTCATTTTCATCCCTTTCCACTACTATCTTTTGAGGTATATATGTTTTATATAACTTTCTATATGTTTTCTCCAGTCACTCCCCCATCTCCTGATTCGAAAACAAACAAAATAAAATCAAAATATAAACCAAAGGACTGAACTTCTATCCTAGCACTCAGAAGAACTCACGTGAATGGAAAACCCAAGGGGTGAAGGTCTTCAATAAGCAAAGCTACCTGTCACATTTTCTTAGTAGCAGACATTTGTATGAATTCTACCCGTAAGTTAATTTACATTCCACTTTGCATCAGTAACTTGGCAAACGTTAAGAAGATGGGAAAAGAGGGATGGTTAGTTCCATGAAAGAGAAAGCTCTGGATGATGGGAAGAGGGTCGTTCTATCAATAACAAACGCTCATGCTGCGGGGGTGGGGGTTAACTGGGAAGTCTTATTGGGGAAAACTGACTTCGCTCCCTTGTGAAATGATAAAAGGGAAGCCTAATTCTCCGACTCTCCCTTAAAGATTAAAAGGCAACCTATTACTTCGGTCCTTTTCTAGAAGCTTCTGTTCATTGGCGTCTTCCCTTCCCTCTCCCATCTCCCCTTCTTGTCGCCAATTCCGTCCCTCCATCTAAGGCTGAAGGCTTAATAGAGAGGAAGAAAAAAATAAAAAATAAAAGTTTGGTGGACACGTCCCCATGCCTCACACCTCCTTATTACAATTTCCGCAGGAATTGTTATTTTCCAACTTTCCACACATGAAGATTTCCAGGGAGATAGAAAACCATCTTAGGAAATAACACGGACAACGACCTGAGCTTAGTAATTTTATTGACTGACACGAAAAATTTACCTTAAATATACACACACATACATATATATATATATATATATAATATATATATATATATATATATATATATAGGATAGGTAAAAATGTTCTGTAACCACAGAATTCCATCTAATAAATGGAGCCCATAAAAACACCAAAATGTAGAGAGAAAAGTACTATATTTCAGAGACTGCTGTCTCTCTCTTCAGGTATATGAATGAGAAAAGTTTACAGAAAATGTGGTATTTATACTAACTTGGTGCTTGAGAAAATAATAAAGTTAGTTGAATTATGTGCATCTAATAACGTATTTTCATTCGGGGAATCATTCTACAAGCAAAAATTCGGGTGTAGTATGGGTAGTCCTTTAAGTCCTGTTTTAGCCAATCTGTACATGGAATACTTTGAAACTACAGTAATAAATGCAATAAAACCCAAAAACATGCTGTGGATGAGATACGTGGATGATATCCTAATATTTTGGGATAATAGGTGGGGTAATTTTAATGAATTCCTCTCAAAATTAAACGCATTAGTGCCCAGCATCAAATTTAAAGTTGAATGGGAAACAGACAACAAAATTCCTTTTCTTGATGTTTTAATAATCAGAGACACGACAGAATACAAATTTACCATATACAGAAAACCAACGTTCTCACTTTCATATATTCACTTCTTTAGCTATCACAACATTACTATCAAGATAGGTGTAGCTAGCAACCTATTCTTAAGAGCCTTACGAATTTGTTCCCCAGATTTCCTGGAAAAAGAATTTGAACTAATTCGCAAACAACTTTCGTCTTTAAAGTATCCTGACCATATAATTGAGAAAGCAATTCAAAAAGCAAACGTAATTTTCTACCGACCCCCTAAAGACAAGACCAGAGACACACCCAACAATAAAATAAAAATTCCTCACCTGGAGACGATTAAGAGAGTAACCCACACCCTTGGGAAATCCAACCCTTTTGCATTTACCTACCCAAACACCTTAGCCAAATCCCTGATTAACGTCCAACAAAAGACATCTCCCAAGGACTCTGGGGTCTATGAGATCCCATGCCAGGACTGTGACCAATCTTACATTGGATTTACAGGTAAATCACTTCCCCAGAGATTAATACAACACAAATGGTCAGTTAGGTATGGACAACAGAACTCGGCTATTTTCAACCATATAAATGAACCATAACCATAGAATAACTGGAATGTCGCGTGTAATTTATAGCAGCAACTGCCGGTACAAGAGTCAAATGATGGAATCGGCCTTAATAAAAGAGAAGCAGGTTATGAACATCTCAAAAGTCGCGTGGATTTCAGATGTCGTCAACGAAGTTTTCATTCAACCAACGCTTAAGAAGATTAAAGGAAGATTATCAGCGGGGTGACCTAAATTGGCTTACTTGTGGACGGATCTCTTGGTATAAATACCACCTTTTCTGTAAACTTTTCTCATTCATATACCTGAAGAGAGAGACAGCAGTCTCTGAAATATAGTACTTTTCTCTCTACATTTTGGTGTTTTTATGGGTTCCTTTTATAGATATATATATGATATAGAGATATAGAATATATAGAGTATAGAATATATAATATGATGTATATCATCGAGTATATATAAAGATATAGATAGAGAAGGTACTTTATAGATATAATACTATATAGGAGCCTATATATATATATGAATATATGATATAATGATATATAGGACTCCAGATATAATTGTAATTATGTCTATATATATAGATATATATATATAATATTATAATAGATAAATAGATGTAATATTATATATAAGATATATAAAATATCTATATATACACTATAATATATAGTATTATCATCTGAAATAATATACCAATATTAAATATACAATATATATATATAATATATATAGATATATAAGATATATATATATTACCTTATATATATATATATATTACTATACTATATATATATATATATAAATATATATACATATATATATATACCCGCTAATGTAGTGGAAAGGTAGCCTGAAATACCTGAAATGACCAATTCGCTTGGAAACATTTGATCCCCCAGGGGGCTATAGTACTAGACACGGTGAATCAGTGTTTCAGATGCAGTTTCGCCCTTTTTAGTGGAAGCCCTGGTGGTCAATTAGCACTAGCCCTTGAGGCGATCAAATGCACTAATGGAAATTTGAGAGCCAATGGGCTAGTACTAAACACGGCGAAACATTGTAGATGAACCGCTGTTTCGCCGTGTATATAGTACTAGTTTCTCGGTGATCAAATATTCCTAAGCGAATTGGTAATTTCACATAATCCCTAGGGATTTGGTGAAATCCCTGAATTTCACATATTTCCTGGTAACACACACTTCACTATATATATATATATATATATATATATATATATAAATATAATATATATATATATACGTATTGTGACAAAGTGCCAAGTATCTGGTTACTACACTTACCATTCATTAATTGTTACCTCACAACAGCCAGACACCTGAACCCTCATCATAGGTACTAAACGACTGAATACTCTAAAGGCAACAGTGATCCCTTAACAACTTATGAGTATTGCAGAAAATCAGACTAAGTCCATCAAAACAGGTGTGAGGTAATCTTGTAAGTAATCAAATTAATCAAAGGGCATCACTCCATCAACAACTTTAAAAGTCTAAGTATTTCCCTGATTTCAAAAGTCCAAGTACTTCCCTGGTTCTAAGTCACTTCAAGTTAATTGAAGGAAAACAGATCAATTACCAATCTATGTTTCTACCTAACATCAATATAATCATAATTGAATACTGGTGTAAATTAAGAAAACACTTATAAAAATTTTAAATACAAAAATTTATTATTAAACTCAAAATTTATAAGTGAAATTCACAATATCAGGGAAAATTACTGTTACTTGAAAACAAAGTAAAGTTTAAATCAAAATTAATTTATCACAAATTCAAGAAAATTAATTCAATCAAAATTCAAAAGTGTTAGGCAATAATTGAAATTTGGAAATTAATTCACAAGTGCTAAACAATAATAAAACTTGAAAAGAATTCTAAGTAAATGTAAATTAATTCACAAGTGTTAAATTCAATTAAATGTGCAACGATTACGTGATGAAAATAACTAAGTTAATTAAATTGTGAGTGCAAATGAAAACACAGAAAAATGCGGAAAATACCAAAATTGCTAAAAGTATTAATCACACAGAATATAAAATAAAAACACACATTTCAATAAGGAAATGAATAAATGCACAAAACTAATCACTTCAAATGAAACAAACACAGTTCTCTAAACCATCGTAACCAATAGTTATTAATTTTTACCAAACCACCGACTATTAGTTATTAGTTATTAGTTGCAACTAATAAAAACATAACACACTTTACCTTGGTATACCAACTTCTTTCTTAAAAAAATTCACCAATTCACAAAAACAGGCACCGTTACACACACTTGTAAAATGTTTGTTCAGATTCCACACAAAAAAATAAATAACACTAAATAAACTCTAAGAAATATCAAATCTGAAATCTAAAAGTTACGAGTGACCATTTTTCGTTATGTTAATATCAATAATGGAGAGAGAGAGAGAAGAGAGAGAGAGAGAGAGAGAGAGAGAGAGAGAGAGAGAGAGAGAGGGAGATGTCTGAACGGAACGCGGTTTTAAGATGCAATGAATTCTCTTCCTTAAGGAAGTTGGACAGTGGAGATGACACAAAACATTTTGGGCAATAATTCTTTCTAGAAGCTTCGAAATCTGACACAACTTTACAGATAATATGTGAAATCTGCACGTGGTTTTGACAAAGACGAACGTGTATGAAACCAGTCAGTTCAACAAAGACACGTACCCGATCGAAACAGACTCGAGCAAAAGTCATTATCAAACGTGATGACAGAATTCCCAAAACACAACGAAGACCTCGAAGTCCCTAATCAATCGTGTTGACAGGTTTTGAAAAACAACTCTAGTTTCGAACGGACAAAGATATTCTCTCTCTCTCTTTTCATACTACGTTATATATTCTTTTACAACATGTTATGCGAAATCTGAACACACATTTTAAACATCCTATATCTAAGCTATCTAGGAATCTGAAAAAATGTTGCCAAAATCTTATACACAATATTCTATACAATCAAAGAGGGGATATATGCATTTTGAAAGTATCATTATACAATAGTATATATATAGTATTTCCCTCCTTCCTCGACCGAATACGGTAGCCAGAGAGAAATTCCTTCTAAAATACCTAAAGCTTCAAATGCTAAATTACATTTCTTCAAGCGAACGGCCGTGAAACAGGCGTTTCCTAGTCTTCTCGTCCTTTTATTTGCCTTTTTTTTTTTTTTTTTTACTTTTCTCATGTAAGTACGACTCCAATTACCAAACGAAGGCAGCCCAAGACAATGCTCTTTGTAGCAGTCCACTTAGAGGTTAGTAAAAGTCATCTTCTCCAGAGAATGATGTGAGCCGGAGATTTAATTCCAGACAATAGAGAATTCTAGAAAGATTCCGCTTTTATCAAATAAATTACTTCGAAGTTTTTACTTCTTCAGACACTTACAATAATAGCCTCACACACATACATACATACATACATACATACACACATATATATACATATATATATATATATATATATATATATATATATATATATATATATATATATATATATATTGATGTAATATTGCGTGTGCTGGTATGGTACATACTAGCACAGGTAAGCTATAGAAGAAAAGAAAATAAAGATGTGTCCGTCACGATCATATTTCAACTAATAAATCAAAGATGAACCATAAGCAGAAAACTTTCATCGCACAACTGCTCTGTATATCCACATAGAATGCTCACTATCATCCTGTCACTCTACTTATAAACACTAGACCATTCTTCTCACATTGCAAGCATCCTAGTGGTTTCGTTTCAATACCTCTTGAAGCACAACTAACGTTTTCTTTGTCTCCGCCGCCTCCTTTCCTAAATATCTAATTTTGCTCGCTCTCGTAAACTCCCCGTTCGTTAGAAAAATGTGTCTATTCTTACACAGTAAATAGTACACTGTCTGACGTACAACCGCGATGGTGGATGGAAGTGGAGATCTTGGCGAAATGAAATACCCAAAATGGTGGATTAACCTTTCATAAAGGCCAATGGCAATCTAACTTAGTATATTCATGAAAGATGTCCAAAACAGCAGCATTCTAGCAATTGTGCAGCATTACAGCCACATCGCAGCGCTAATCCACGTTCTCTTCTTGCGAATGTTAGGGAAGTTAAAATATTAAGACTTGAGGCCTGGAGTTTGCGTGGATAAGATAGCGAAGAGGAAAAATAGTGACATGGCATTTCTTTGCGGAGAGACTGCTAGATGCTATGGCTCTTGGTGAAACAAAGCAAAGTGTTCAGGGGTGGGAAAGACAAAGAGTCATTGTGTCTGCTGTGGCTGCGAGGAGCAACGCAAGAAAATAGAAGGTATTTTTTTGCCGACGTCCTTGGGTATATGACACCTGCATGATGATGATGATGATGATGAAGGTTGCTGTGTTACAAAAGACGAAAATGATGACATTCTACTGACCGAGTGTTGAAACTGTGAGCAAGATGAGGAAAATTTGGGACAGAATTGGTTCCAGTTTTCTGTATAATGCTGTATAGAACTCTCTGCCATGGCCCATAAAACTCTCAGCCGCGGCCCGGTTTTGGCATATGTTGTTGGCACTTAAAGCTGTACCAGACACACGAGCATGGCTAACTTTAACCTTAAATAAAATAAAACCTACTGCGGCTAGCGGGCTGCAATTTAGTATGTTTGATGAGTGGAGGGTGGATGATCAACATACCAATTTTCAGCCTTATAGCGTCCATAGTTTTTAATATTTGAAGGCGGACAGAAACGTGCAGACCGACAGACCAATAACCATCTCAATGGCTTTCTTTTACTGAAAACTTAGAGTGAAAGTTTATGCTAGAGGAAACCAGGGAAGTGTTTTTGTTATTTTAGTCCAAATGTAAAGGATGGTGTCGTTAGTAATTATTGATGGCCTTGTGTAACTGAGAATGTAAGACGCAAAATTTGAAGGATGGAGTCACCGAGCCATAAGAGACGCTTCCAGGTACTAGAAGAAGACATGTAGTCTGAGGAGAAAGCAGTCCCGTGCAAATGGATTTATTGCTTTTGAAAAGTCGTTAGATGCTGAGGATAGAAGCAAGGCAGATCTCAAAAAGGGTGGACGAGGTGCATGTATACTTTTAAATCTTTTAAGAAAGGTAAGTGAAAGGTAGGGGAAGTGAGAGGTTTCCTTAATTCATGGGATGGTAAATGAGATATTGCGAAATAGTCTTGAGCATATGAGTCGCCGACCAGAATTGTAAGGTATATTTGAATACAGGAAAGGTTTACCAAGAATGTGAAAGTTGCATCATTATTCATTTGCCTCAATAAAAGATGACAGAGGTAATAAAGAGAAAAATGACCTTCAGAAGAATAATTGCACGAGTCCTGACAAAGAAGAGGATGCGTGGATTATGTATTTGTTACTAAAGTATTATGTGGGTAGCTTGAGAATAAAGAAAAACACGTAGTAGCTCGCACACGTGGGATGAGCTTTTAAAAAGTGACTGACGGTACGGAGGATGAACTGTGTAGACGGTCATTTGTTGAAGCCAAATGGAAGTTTTTGTCTTATGTTCAAAGTGACAATTGTGTTAAAATATGCAGACATAAGACAACCTGATTTGCAAAAAAAATTAGGAGAGCGTTATGCCATGTCTGCATTGCTTGTCAATATACTTTGTAGATGTAATCGCAGCAAGGAAACGAAATCAAGTGTGAGGCTGATGAGAGGTGCTGAGTTGTAATTACCGCACAGATTAAATGATGTCTGCAGATAATAAAATGGGAACTGTATTGATAACCTGACGAAACTGAATTTGAAAGATTGTATAAGTGGAGAATTAAAAGCGAATGTTGGTAAAAGTAATGTTGACACTGAATATAATTGTGATACGATAAGAAAAAAGTTGTAAAACGTGACGAGAAGCAGTGGAATGTGTGAAGTAAGTGGTGAGTCAATGTTGTTCTAGATTAAGCTGGCCTTATGCCAGCACGGGCTCTTTCTCATAGAGCAGCCCGTATGATGAGCCAACTGTCCAAAAAAGCACTGCAGAAGCTTAACATGAATGTGAAGAAAAATTCTGAAGGTACTGAGATTAATTGTTCCATTGCATACGGAGGGTAGGAGCGAAACTAAGTTGTGGGATGGAGGTTGAATTAAGGAATGAACTCAAGGCCATGATAGCAAGACGGCGTTAAAGGAAACGCATAATGAAAGTGGAATGGTGTTCCGGATGTGAATGGGGTACGTGAGTGGTCGATGCATTGCTGGTAAGCCGTTTGTATTGGCATATGAAGGAGAGGGAATTTTCTATAAAGGTTACTCATTCGTGATTCAAAAGATAGACATGAGTTTCTTAGTACTTGTCCCGTCCTCACTCATGTCCTTCGAGCGCATTCACTACCATAAGTTTCCACTCGTCCAGAGCATCTGGTCTTCAAACTTTTCTGAGGATCTCCCCATCACATCACATCACATCATCTACACACAGAACCCATAACTTCCATACGGTATCATTTTTGATTCGAAGCTTTATTTCCAAATCCCAAAAATACCATCTGATTTTTCACCTGTGGTAATATGTGATACATATATAATATACATATAGTTCTGTTGGAAGTCCAGTTCCTTTTCTGAAAATTGAAAACTTGGTCACTGCAAATACATTTCGTCAATTATTTTTATTTCCCGAAGATTCTCTCTTGACTATAATAATGTAAACGATAATAAAACTGAACAATGGCCGCCATAAATGGCCCAAGATAATACAGCCAGATATGGCCGACAAGAAAGAGGAGTCGTCGTTCTCTATATCAGATACCCTCTGCAGAAAATGCCCCATGAAAGATATGAACTAATCACTTCTGTCTTACTTTCTCTTTGGTCTGAATAAGATTTTCTAGGCAAGCGCAGCAATTATACAGGATGACTGACATCGTTTATTTAAAATGTCATTCATTAAATTCAAATTGACAGGAAACTGACGTTCAATTTCTGCAACATTCATTAGCGAGTGTGGACGTCTGAATACGCTGAAAGTTGTTATTGCAATCTTCTTCTTATTTCGTATGGTTACCTGATTTCCATGTCACTTTCTATATTCACCTTATATTCATTTTCAATATTTTCTTCTGGAGTTTGGGTTCATTCCAACGGCTGCGTAGCCTTCGGTTATTCCTTTTTCGCGTCGGAGGAACTCGTTAACCTTCACGTCTAATTGAATAAAACACGATGAAGCTTCTAATTGGTCCTGAAAGAGCTTGCTTACTAGGTAATTACCTGGAATTCAGCGCTTGGCTGCATAGTAATCGTTAAAGGCAGACTTTTCTTGTCAAAATACTTGCTAATTTCAATAGCCCCCACCTCTGCTTATTAACTTTAATTGCTGCATGAATGAAAATCGTCACTACACTTGGAAAATATCATGCATGATCATTGAGACTCGGGTATTAGATACTGAAATTACAAATTATCATTAAAGTCAGGAAAAACTACAACCCTTCACCCATTTTGTTAACTCTAATAACAGATGGTGCGACACGTGGAAAAATATTTACATACAATGCCAAAAGACGAAAATATTACTTATTTCGTCTCGATTCATTTAGATCAAATCTTTATAATTTCCATTTACAAACACGATGGCAGAAGTGCATACAAACACATGCACAAATGGAATATATATATATATATATATATATATATAATATATATATATATATATATATTGCATTTGTGCATGTGTTTGCATGCACTTCTGCCATCGTGTTTGTATATATATATATATATATATATATATATATATATATATATATATATATATGTAGTGTGTGTGTGTGTGTGTGTGTGTGTGTATGTGTGTATGTGTTAGTTTGTGTGTGTCTGTAATGGTGCCCTTTTAATTTCTCGAATTTTTCAATCTTTCAGGATAAGCTTGTCACTGCATAGCCTGATATCCGTCCCAGGATTCGGATCCGCATCCGGAGAATCAGAAGGACACGTTTTCTTCCCCTACCTACCAAATAAGATGGAAAGGAAAAGGTCCATAGTAATGAAATAAAAAGGAGCCTGTAACACTCCTGGTTAGTTGCGCTACGTGTGCTGAAGGGATCACTAAAAAGTCGTTTAAAACAAAAATCAAGTTTATGAAGGTATAGAACCCATTTCTACAAGGTTAGCCTTCTCTCTCGGAGTCGCTAACATCTTTAACCAGGCAGTTCGCTAGCGGCCATCCTAACCACAATGTAATAAACATGAGTATGAAAACATGATCGTGGAAAGAGGTAATTCTGACGTTGCATGGTAGGTGAAATGCAAATGGATGGAAAGGGTTGAATGTCTCTTTCCTCAAATGGATTTCTTGTACAGGTAGTTATGATATTCACTTTGGACATAAGGAAAAGTGTTCTTCCTTCTCTTTTCACGCAAAATAACACAAAACGAAAAGGAAATATCTTTGATTCTTCCAAACAATAATAGTCATGCATAACTGCAAACCACAAACCCAACTTTATCACTTTCATGCGTTTCCAACAGTTAATCTGTCGACATAACGTAGCATCTTACAAAAATAGGAAATCGTTCAATCCTTTCTCCGAGACAATACTCAATACATCTAAGTATGTGAGAACCAAGCTGTTCTACTGATAAAAGCCAGGCTGATGGATGTGAAGTTCTCGGGCAATCATATCATGCAAAGCTGTTCTTTTTGAATCGCAGTTTTGAATTCAAAGGAATTTTGGTCACGCAATCGTAAAGGTTGCCGGGCGAAAAAAAGACCCTGGTTTAATATGAGAAGTAAAACTCTTGCAATATAAATAATTTTGTTTCTTAAAATAAATAAGATACACTTACTCCAATTTTCACTATAGTGATTGCCATTTCATTACAATCAGTATGAATTTTTACACCAACTTCATCCCTTTGTTTGCAGTTCCTCGGAATCACGAAAAATATGAAACAACATTTATTTTAACAACTTTGTACAGCTGTGTTTCCAGCCTCCACAGCCTTACTTTATTCCTAGTCTTAAAATCTCTACAAGTTTCGATCTTCTTCAGTACTTTCATTCAATGTATTGCCTCTTACTTCATTTCCTCTTCATTTAGACAGAGGTAACTGTTAACTGGGATAGAGTAAAGCCAGTTACACGGCTGAAGAACAGGATTATAATAATTTAGTTTGGAAGATGTACTGTACATCGAAATTCACTAAGCTAAAAGAGAGCAGCTTCTTGTCCATGCTACCTCACAAGAAGAAAACTTATGTCAATACTATAAAAAAAAGTTGTTGTACTAATGCATATAAGCAAGCACGTATTTACCGTTTAAACGAAATATCTATGGCTACAGTTCTCACCTAAGGCACCTTGCTACAGTAAGAAGAATGTTTAAAATTTTTAATATATACTGAAATGTCAAACTATGGACCAATATTGTGCCACATCACCGGCCAGCTGGTTTCAACAAACCTGAATCTACACCACAAGGGATGACTGCTTGTCAGGTTAGCAAACTATATATTCCTGCTGTTCTTTCCAATGAAATTTAAAAAAACTCCTGCTACATATTCCTATCAAAGACTTTGGCAGTCCATTCCAGCCTCATCGTGGCACTGGGGCCATGGTTTTCACAAACCTGAATCTGCATTACGTGCGCAAGCTTTCACGTTGCTTTGTCATTCCATATGACTCCAACTTAATTAGTCTTTAATTATCTCCCAATGGAAGGCAACAACACGCAAACCCCCGGCCCCATTTCGACATACTTGAATCTCTTTACCCAAGGGTGAACTGTGGAAAGTTTGACAAAAGTTAATCCTCTGGTTCTGGAGAAGTAGAAACTGAAAAGTTTTCGTCATACAAACATACATACATACATACATAAGGACACGTTGGACAAACCTCAAACGCTTCCACACAGGCAAGCTAAAAAGCTGCCGTGCATAAGAATAAATAAATAAATAAAATAAAATAAAATAGAAAGCGCAGAGTCGACAAATTACCTGACACCAAATGAATTAAATTTTGAAACTGCTTTATGATTTGATTTCGCTCTCTCTCTTTTTCTTCCTCTCTCTTTAACATGCACCATCATGGCCTTGAAATGTTAATTGAGCCACCCGGCAGTCACAGCATAAAATGACAAAATTTTCCTGAAAATCTTGATGAGATTCTCTCTAAAACCAATATCATTTTTTCCTTTGCA
>NC_087213.1:81541659-81576659 GCF_015104395.2 Macrobrachium nipponense | reverse complement strand
TCAATTTGCTATTTCAGAGTGAAATGCCTCTGTTACATCAACTTAGAAAAGAACTTACCTCTCTCATTATGAATATGTGTTCTGATTTTATGGAACTTAGCTATGTGCGTGGTGCAGATATAAAGCGTATTGATCCAAGTAATGAAAAATATCATGTACCCTTAAAGAAGGTTTATCTTGGATTAAAGGGATCAGCTACAATTCGGAGTATAGCAACAGAAATGGGAGAAGATCACAATATGGTTGTGTTGTTTTATACACATTGCAAAAATTTCCTTGTCGAATGTGTTAAACAAATTCAAGGAAGATTTGACGGAATTGAATATTTTGACTTTTTATCCTGCTTGTACCCTGAAGTTGCTTACAATTTGAGTGTACCTAGTTTAACATCCATAGTGACACGATTCCCATATATGAGTGATGACATTAATGCTCAGGAACTTGATTTGGAATGGCGACAGCAAGCTATGAATCCTAAACTTAGTGCCAACATGAGCTTCATGGATTACTGGCATGTCATATTTTATGAAAAAAATGTGACAGGATCTCATACATACCCAGAGTTAAGAAAGTTCATTAGCCAATTCTTTGTCGTTTTCCGTCGTATTCTAATGCATCGGTTGAGAGGGTGTTCAGCCATTTACTACTAATAAAAGATGATCACCGATCAGCTCTCAAGCAACAAAGTCTGATAGGACTTCTTACTACAAAACTAACTATGCAGGCCAAGGAAAAAACTCGTACAGGAAGCTATGACCCTCCAAAAGCCATGATCAGCCTGCACAAGAAAATGAAGACTAATGCAGATGATGAAGAAACTCAACAAATACGAAATCAGTTTCTTGAAGCCCTTAAACAACAGTAACGGTTTGCTATATCAAGAATCTGGTGACTATCTTTTGCTATCCTCTCCTCCTCCTCCAATCAGATCGACCGTTTGCCAGTAATTAGTATGGTTAAACTGCTAAAATCTGAAAAGTATTCTGGAGTACACTGTTCAAGAATCTATTATGTTTGTATCATGAATCAGAAAGATTCACTTAAGTATCTCATTTCTTAATCTAAAATCTTTTCCTAATATATATTATTTTCATTTACATATATTTTGAGTAATTTCAGTTATATTCCAGAGTGTAAGTGATAGAAATCTGTATAGGTTTCATATTGTCAACCCCCCCCACCAAAAAAAAAATATTATAATTAGTTGCATGTGAGAGAAAGGGCAGCTGCATGATTTTTTTTTCTTTTTCATGTTTTCTGAATTTAAATTGGTTACCCATGTATTTTGTTTCTGAGAGTAAACGTAATAAGATGTATTTAGATTTTTTTTATTTATCCCCAATTGTTCTGTGAAATTTACTGTAAGTGCTTGAAATTAGTTAGTGTATTCTACTATTATTTTTTTCTGTATGTGAATGTCTAAAATTAGTCAAGGAAGAAATCAAGGAAAATTAACTGGCTGTCGAGGAAAATCAAGGAATTTTAGCAGCCCCTACAAGGAATTTTCATTTCGGCTAGTGTGACAGGAAGAGGGCGGGCAATAGCTGACCTTATGAAAACAAGACGAGTAGATATTCTCTGTGTACAGGAGACAAGATGGAAAGGTAACAAATTGAATTTATAAAATTTGTGGCCATTTGCCACGCGCCGGAGCCAAAGGCCATTCAGCGCATACATATCAACGGGATATATTTACTAATAGAAGATACACTTATATAATTAAATCAAATGATTAAAACCAAATTCAAATTAAAATACTCAATTAAATATCATAAAACAAATGGATTTCCTTAAGAAATTTAAAAATCTCCTCTGTGGGAGCACCCTCTCCTAAAATATCTGACAAAGGTTTGTTGGTGAAACCAAACCGACGTCTATGATTAAAATAAAGAGGACAGTCAACAAATATATGCCTCACTGTAATGCCAACATTACAATTGGAGCATTGAGGAACCTGCCTCTCTGCTCCACTAGTTAAAAGATACCGGTGAGTTAAAAAAGTATGCCCTATACGCAGGCGTGTTAAAACTATACTAGATCTTCTATCCATCCCAACAGAAGGGGACCAGGGATGAACAGAAGGTCTGATCAATTTCAGCTTTAAATTACTATTCAAGTTGGACCAGTGATTTTGCCACTTAGTCCTACAAAATGATTTAATAAAAAAAAGTTTAAAATCTTCACAGGGAACCCTCACAGAGTGGGAAGCCCGGGAGGAAGCTGCCTGCTTAGCGGCTGTATCAGCCAGCTCATTACCACGAATTCCCACATGCGAGGGAACCCAACAAAATTCTTCACACTGATGTGTTTTCGAGAATGCAGGAGGACCAGCCAATCCTGCACCTCTTGAATGAGTTGATTAGATGGCATCAACTTCTGTAGTGCAGATAGAGAACTCTGGGAATCACAATAAATAATATATGAGTCCCCAGTGCTACCTGTACTAAAAATAAATTTAAAAACACTAAAAATAGCATAAATCTCAGCATTAAAAATTGAGAAGTTAATAGGGAGGCTTTTTTTAATTGTTCTCTCACCGATGATGACAGAACATCCAACTCCATTTGCTGATTTTGACCCATCTGTATATACAGCAATCGAGTTACTATGCTCAGAAATATGGGCCAAGAAGCTAACTTTAAGCTGAACACTTGAGCTGATCTTTTTGTTGTCTCTAATTTGGCAAATATCTAAAGGAGGCCTACACCATGGAGGGAATTTAGAAAATGTTGTTTCCATAACCAGTGGAGGAATAAGGCCTACCTCTCTCGCACTGATGTTTAATCTAACTTCAAGGGGCTTAGGTAATGTAGGTTTAGTTGGTGCTCTGTCAACAGGATGTTTTATATACTTAAAATTTGGATTAGACTGAGAGGTTAGTGCTCGTGACAAATATCGGAGACCCTGTTCCTCCCTCCGAATGAAGAGAGGAGGAAAACCAGAATCTACATAAAGGCTCTCAACAGGAGAAGTTTTAAAAGCACCTGTACAAATACGCAATGCCATATTGTGTACTACATCCAGCTTGCCTAACAAGGTCTTACATGCCGAGCCATAAATCTGAGATCCATAATCAATCTTACTCAAGCATAGGGCCTGATAAATTCTTAATAAAGTAGTACGGTCAGCTCCAAAATTCAGGTTACTAACAAACTTTAAGAATATTGCACCGTTGTTTAACATTAACTGCAGTCTCATTTATATGTTCAGCAAAAGTCAATTTTTTGTCAAAAATAATTCCTAAATATTTGACTTCATCTTCATACAACAAAATAGAACCTTCTAAAAATAAGGTTGGAATCTCTTCCCTTCTACGTTCTAAAAAAACGTATAGCTTTAGTTTTCTCAGCAGAAAATTTGAAACCTTTACTATTAGCCCAGGTAGTAGCAGCATTAATTGCAATCTGAATTTTAGTACAAGCTTCAACTGCAGTAGCTCTACTACACAAAATAACAATATCATCCGCGAATGCTTGACCAGTTACTCCAACAGGGAGATGTTCAAGTAAACCGTTAATGGCAATATTAAAAAATAAAGGTTGGACTAAGCACACTCCCCTGTGGAATGCCTTCTTCCTGAAGATACTCTGATGAGAAGGTAGACCCAATTCTAACTTTAAGGTACCGGTCAGACAGGAAGTCTTTG
This sequence comes from Macrobrachium nipponense, assembly GCF_015104395.2. Taxonomy (NCBI): domain Eukaryota; kingdom Metazoa; phylum Arthropoda; class Malacostraca; order Decapoda; family Palaemonidae; genus Macrobrachium; species Macrobrachium nipponense. The sequence continues at coordinate 81,573,013 of NC_087213.1, read as the reverse complement.
GCAAAATTAAACATATTGCCACCAAATACGCCATTCAACAGCTGCATTAAAATACCTGCCCTCCAGGTAGTATCAAACGCTTTTTCCAGAATCAAAGAACACTGCAATGGTTTGATTTTGGACAGCAAAAGCATTCTGAATCTCACGTGTGAGACATAATAAGGGATCCAAAGTACTACGATTCTTGCGGAAGCCAAATTGCCTCTTCGACAACAGGCTCTTTGTTTCTAATAACCATATCAGACGAAAATTCACCATTCGTTCGTAAATCTTGAAGACACAGCTGGTAAGAGCAATAGGCCTATAACTTTTGGGATGACTAGGGTCCTTTCCGGGTTTGAAAAAAGGAACTATGACAGAGTTTTTCCACAACTTGTATGAAGTCCCTGAGCACCAGAATTCATTTAAAACATCGACAAAGAATTTTTTTGACTCCAGAGGTAAATGAGAAATCATGGCATAAATAATATCATCTTTCTCCAGGTGGATGTTGGAGAGGACAAAGATAAGGCATATTCGAATTTCGACAATACTAAATGGAAAGTTATATGCCTCAGAGTTAGAACAAACAGGCGGATTAACTATAGTCATGTTTCTAATATTGCGAAATTCAGGGGAGTAGTGACTGGGGCTTGAAATGCTGGAAAAGTGCCGAGCAAAAGCCTCTGCCACCTCTCTTGCATCCGATATAACTACCAAGTTGATTTTCAAAATCGGTAAAGGGGAAGGGGAAAATTTCCCTAGTATTTACGGATTCTATCCCAAACCAGAGAAAGTGGCGAGTTATACTTTAATTCTGATATGTACTGATGAAGGATTCCCTCCTTGCTTCTTTAAAGACTTGCTTTTTGTTTGGCGAGGTTTCTCTTGTATATTATTCTATTAACTAAGACAGGACGCCTTCGATATCGCTTGTAACTGGCTCTTGCAATTTTCCTACTCAAGGCACATTTACTATTCCACCAAGGTACCAGTGGGACGACGGGGTTTCCCTGATGTTTTAGGAATTGACATCATTGCCCCTCCAATCATTATACTAGCAAGATATTCGTAGGCAGCTGAGGGGCAAGGAAATTCATTGGCCTTACGATTGACTTGGGTAGATTTTTTCATACAGCTGCCAATCTGCCTCCTTTATCTTCCACTTGGGTAAAGATGGGAAGGGTATGATTTTGTACTACTTAAGATGGATGGGATAGTGGTCGCTTCAATAGAGATTTTCATCCACTGGACCACTTATAATCTAATCGTAATGACGACGAACATATTGTAAGATCAATTGCTGAACTAGAGTTATGGGCTACATCAAACCTTGTAGGAGAACCGTTGTTCATTAAAACTACATCATTGCAATCTATTAATCTTTCAATTATAAGTCCACGGTGATCACACCTACCTTCCCCCCACAAAGTATGTTTTGCATTAAAATTCCCCATCAGAATGAAAGGCTGAGGTAGTTGGTCTAAAAGTGATTGCAAATCTTCAACCTCTAATTGTCTTGGATTGCCAGCTCTGTCCACCAATCGAGTTTCTAGGCCAGGTTCTAGATAAAGAGAGCACAGAGTGACCCATTTATTGATGAAAATCTGTGTTGCACAAGCTTGCAGTATGGAGTCTAATTTGATAACTTTTTGTGGTAATGACTTGGCCGCAATAATACATGTACCACCATGAGGAACGGTCACCTACAGGTGGTGGAGATCTGTGAAAAATAAAGTTTCTGTCCACAGTTAGGAGAAAAACATTACCAAGTTTAGTCTCTTGCAAACAAAGGGCAGCTAAATTATGCTCCTTGAAAAGGACCCGGACTGGTTCTCTGTTTGAATGGAAACCTCGTATGTTCCACTGACATAGAGCCATTATTTACTATTAGATTTATCGTGACTCGAGATGGAATCACGATAGTGTATAAAGACCAGTAAACAATCATTTATCTTTAGTTTGTAAGAGAAATATTGTAAACATTATGCAGTGCAAGATGCGTAGATTATTATATATATATTGTGTGGAATTGGTAGTTATAGTATAATATTTCTTTATATTAAGTGTTTTGAAGGGTTAAATACGTTAAGTGGTGGTTTAACCCTAAGTAATCTTTAACAAGTAGTTAAGTATTGTCGTTGGTGAATGCGGGTCGCGCATGCGTGGATCGTCAGTCGTCTCCGACTGATTTGAGTCAAGAGTCCGGCAGTACCGGTTTAGTTGTTTAAGTGTGAAGGTCATCGTCGCCTTACGGTAGCTCAACATGCGAGGGGGGTAAAGAAATCAACACAACTTCAGAGAAATAATATCATCATGTATTACAGCTAAGTCTAAGAATTTATAAGTGTTTTAGGTGATAATACTTGAAAAGGGCATGCATGCACGATAGATATTGTTACTGACAGGCATTTGTAAATGAATAAGGCTATTCTTCGGATCGTGGTATAGGAAATGACACAATGGTTTAAAGGTTAGTAATAAGTATATCTATTCCTGGTTAAATAATGGGTTGATACGATCACAAAATATGGTAATTTAAGACGTATATTTAAACACAACGTAATTTCTCGATTTATTGAACAGAAAAGAATCCTTGAAAATAAAATCTTGTTCGTGAACCTGGTAATATGCGAACCAAATTTATTTAGGGTAAGTTTGGGTTTTCATATTTATTGAATATTTTATATGTTTACTATTTTGGATTCTTTTGAGTAAAGATATAAATGGTGCCGTGACCAGGATTGATTATTTTTGTGGGTGATGATTGATAATTGGTAACTGATTGATAACGCATATATTTTAACTTTGATATTGGTGTTTATAGGCTAATAGGTGTTTTACCAGTATTGCGCTTCGAGAGAAAGTGTTCGTTGCGTCGGGTTGTTATGGCTAGGATGGTATTGGCAATTTAGAAAACTTTATGCCGTAAATCATATGGGGAAAATTGTTGAGTAAGATATTATCGTTCCCTTTTGTAATTGCACTCTATTTGATTAATTGTATTTATCGATCGTAGTAGGAAATCACGAGTGTGAAATTTAAATTAGTAATTTCGTTCTCTTTAGCTTTCATAAATGTTTAAAAAAGGCTATCAAAACCCTTTACAACGACGAAGGTTGAAACTTTTGGAAAAAAAATGAACTTTTAAGTGATTGAAAATCATATATGCCATGTACATTTGAATTGATCAGTGTTAATCGTTGCCACTAATTGAGAACATTTAAGTATGAAAATTGATTTTCATTAGTTGTGATTTTTATTGAAATAATAATTTTGGAAAGTTGTTGAATTTTAGTAATTCGTTAATAGTTAAGAAAGGAAATTTTCGAGTTGTGTATTAGTGAGTTGCGTCGACATTGATAATATTGTCGCACTGGCGACCATTTTGTCAATGATCGGGCAATCATTGTTGGGTTAAGCTAGTCTCGCATTAATTAAGTAATAACGTAGTCGCACTGGCGGCCATCTTGTTAATGACCGAGCAGCTAAGTTGAAGTTTATTAAACGAAAATTTTGTGGGAATTTAATCTAGTTGTGCTGTTGAAAATAATGAACATAATGCATTAAGTAATTATAAGGTAGTTCCTTCCTACACCCTTGCTTGGTCTATTTTTCTCCATTAGTGAACAGTTTGGTGAATTATTAACAATGTTGGACATAGAAACATCAGACGTAGGAATGTCTGAAACATATCAGATAATGAAAGTGAGGAAAAAAAAACGCATAGTGCTGATCTAGGACATTCTCAGGTAAGAAAAATGGAAAAATGGCCTTTGATGAAATAAATGAAGAAGAGGAAAACCTTCATTTTATAACACGCTCAAAAGGTGGTGCTACTTGTTATGATATCTCATCTGAAGAAGTAAAGGGGAGTGGAAGCAGAGGCAGTTGTACTTTTTATAGGAAGTAATGATCTAGATAGTGAAGATGCTGAATCAACAAGTGATATTCGAAATAATACATAGGACTAGTAAATGATATCTCCAATGTGGATGGAGTCAAGATAGTCTATATCGTCACTGTAGAAACCCCGCACAACCCTGAGATATGTAACCTATGATGAATATCGAAAAGGTCGAAATAGGTTGAACCAAAGGTTACGTAAGTCAATCAGTTATAGTCATTGGTAATGGTCTTACTGAAGAGGATCTAGGCAATGATGGAGTTCATTTGACTCAAGAAGCCTCTGAAACACTAGCAAAAAAGATATATGAAAGAGTCAGCAGTGATGCTGATTCAGGAGAATGGTAATAACACAAGTGGACCAAGTGGGGTGGGGATGAGGGACTACGCATCTTGCATTGCATTAATTATAAGCTGTATATAATTATTGTGATAAGTTCTGAAGTGAATTTCTCTTGAAGTGTGTTGATTAATTGCATTTAATGGGGTGGTTATATATATATATTAAATTAAAATTTGCTGAAATTGTTGAATATTTGTATTTTGTATAAACAGTTGTTGGATGAAATTGTTGAAAGTCTGGAAAGGTTTGTTGGTTTTAGCTGGTTTGATAATTATCATTGGAAAAATGGCAGAAAGAGAAGCTTTGGTGAGGTCACGAGGGGGTTACAAGGGTGTGATCACCAAATGGATAAATAAGATAGACTCTGCTATTGCCGCAGGTAATGTCAATACATTGTCTTCAATCAAGGATTTATTCATAAAACAAATGAAGATTGTGCAAGACCTGAATGAAAAGATATTGGCTTTAACCACTGAAGAAGATCGAATGAATGAGGTGGAAGAACAAGCAGAATATGAAGTAGTAATTGGAGAACATTGGTATAAGTTGATCAATGCCATCACAGCGATGTCAGGAAGCGGTTCTCCTGGAAATCCTCCGACCACACCGAAGACTAATGTTAGATTGCCAAAATTGGATCTCCCACATTACAATGGAGATGTGTTGGAGTGGAATTCCTTCTGGGAATTGTACAATGTGTCGGTACACCAACGAGTGGACTTAGAGCCGATTCAGAAATTTTCATATCTGCAAAGTTTACTTACAGGAGATGCTCTAAAATTGATTTCAGGATTTAAGTTGGAAGCTGCGAACTATTCACAAGCTATATCTCTTCTCCAAGCCACTTATGGGAAGAAGGATGAAATTAAAAGAGTTCTGGTAAGAAGATTATTAGAAATTGAGCCTCCATCTGCTAATTCAGAATCATTACAAAACATTCAGAGCAAATTTGAATGCTCTATAAGATCTTTGGAGAGTGAAAACTTGGAGTTGAACGAGCTTTACACCATTTTGCTATATGGTAAGTTGCCTAAGAGTGTAAGTGAAACTGTGAAACGCAGATGTGGAGATGATTGGCTGGTGTTTGACACATTTAAAAAATATCTAGAGGAAGAAATTCACAATCTAGGCTCTTTCGTCTCAACAGATGTAAATAAACCTGGAACTTTATCAACAGTATCTACATTCACAGTGAATCAATCACAATCGGTTAGACCTAAGAGTGAAGGAACTGTTAATAAATTTAGTTCTCAACAAACAAGAAAATGTGCATTGTGTGAAGGTGAACACTGGTGGACACAGTGTAAAACCTATGCCAGTAGGGATAAGAAATTGAGTCGTCTCGGGTTTTTACGATTTGTGCTTTGTGTGTGTGTCAAATAAGCACTTTAGTGTAGATTGTGAAAGACAAATTTGTGGAAACGGATGTAGATTAAAACATCATCGTGTATTGTGTGATAAACAACAAACCAGCGAACCAAATAAACCAGCAAGTAAATCAACAATTAAGTCAGCAATAAATCTAATAATGGTGTGCAAATTGGAACCACTTTCCGTAAGTGATCAGGGTCAAAAATCCAAACTGAAGTCTATTTTGCCAACAGCCACAATTGTGTTAAAGGGCAAAGGAAGACACTTGGTACTTCTTCGGGATTGTTAGACACAGTGCAGAACGAACCTTTATTAGAGGTCAGCACTTCAGGATCTACAGTATAGATCTAAAGGCACGGAGAAAATTGCCTTAAGGGGTTATTTGACAAGCAAACCTGTGAACGAATATGAAACGGTGAGTGTTTCTATTCCTTATAAGGGTAGATTGATTATTATGGATTGTATTGTGGTAGATGAATTACCAGAGTATGCTAAGAAATTCAATGTTAACGAAATTTGAAAACTTTGTGTAAAACCAAGATTGGTCTAGCGGACAAAGATTTTGATCTACCTGGTGGACAAGCAAGCACCCATTGATATTTTGGTAGGTGTTGATAATGTCTATAACATTTTACACCCCGGATTTAGAAAGGTTGGAAAATTGATATTGTTACCTACCATATTTGGATATGTTGTAACAGGGTCCTGTAATGCTCCCCCAGTACAGGAAAACCCCAAGTAACTGTGTTAAAGCTAGCAACTAAAGAGGAAGTAATTGAAGCTACTCATAAATTTGATGATGTAAGAATGATTTGGATATTTTGTGGAATCTAGATAAAGTAGGTTATTGACTGCAATGAATTGAAAGAACATGACAGAAAGGTTCTAGAAGACTTTGAAAATACCATTGTATATTCTGAAATGGAGAAGCAATATGTTGTGGCCTTACCATGGAAGTCTAATAAGCCGAGGCTCCCATCCAACTTTGGCATGGCGTTGGGCCGGGTTAAACAACAATGTGCAAAATTTCAGAAAGATGAAGCCTACCTGAACCACTATCAAAAAATCCTGAAGGATCAGGAGGATAGGGGGTTCATTGAAAGGGTAGATAAAAACAATTCGGTTGAAAATTGTCACTATCTAGCACATCATGGTGTAAGGAAAGATAGTGTCACCACTCAATTAGAATAGTGTTCGATTGTTCTTGGAGACAAGGCAAAAATGGATTGAGCCTTAACGACTGTCTGTGGGACTGGACCACATATTACGACAGATTTGCTCAAAGTCTTATTGCAGTTCAGGACCAACAACTACGCTTGTATTAGTGATATAGAAAAAGCATTTCTTATGGTGCAATTGAGAGAAGAAGACCGCGATTACACACGGTTTCTATGGTTAAAAGACCCAATGGATCCAAATAGCGAATTAATCATATATAGGTTTAGGGTGGTGTTGTTCGGTGCTACGTGTTCTCCGTTTCTTTTGAATGCCACTATTAAATCACATCTGGCAGCTGTTAGAGAAGATTCAAGCTGTACTAAGATAGTGGTGATATGAATGAAGAGGGGATTATATGTGGACAACCTTCAATTTACCTCCAACAGTGAAGATGAATTGATAAGTTTATTTTTTGGTGCAAACAAAATCTTTGCTCAGGCGCACTTGTATTTAAAGGAATGGACTAGTAATAGTGATCTTTTGAATACTATCGCGGATGCTTATCGTATAAGATCAAAAGAGAAACAAACCTATAAAGTTTTAGGCCTAAACTGGAACATCTCTAGTGATAAATTAACAATAACACCTAATCATCTTAAGACCGGTCAAACAAAACGTGAAATTCTAAGTGCAATTGCCCAAATTTATGATCCTTTAGGAGTGCTTATCCCTATTACAGTACGAGCTAGAGTATTCTTACAGGATTTGTGAAACAACAGTTGAAATGGGATGAATTATTGTCAGTTCCTTTATTAGAACAGTGGAATGAGTTGTCCAAAGACTTAGAGAAAAGTCTCAGTATTTCCTTCCCCAGAAGCACTAATCTGGAGAAAGCGGATTACCTCCACATGTTCTGTGATGCTAGCATAACAGCTTATGGTTGTGTGCCTATCGAGCAAGTGGTAAAACTTCGTCTCTGATTATGGCAAAGGGTATGAAGTTAAGCACCCATTAAAGAGTTGACCTGTACCTAAATTGGAATTAATGGCTTTGTTGTTAGGTGCAAGATTGTGTAAATTTATAGTTGAAACTTTTGAAGAAAATAAATTTGAGAAAATAATAATTTGGTGCTGGATAGTAAAGTTGCCCTGGGATGGTTAGTGACAAAGAATAATTTGCCAGTATTTGTGAAAAATAGAGTAGTGGAAATTAACTCTATAACTACAGGGATTGTCTTTTCTTACGTTCCATCTTCAGAAAACCCTAGTGACTGGATTACTAGAGGAAAAAGGACAGAAGAAGTAAGAAATAACTCCTTTTGGTGGGAGGGACCTCCCTGGTTAAAATCAGAAAACCACACCTATCCTATTGACAGGACATGGGTGAAAGAAACACAATCACAGGATGAAGTTATTCAGGTCCATCTTGTAGGGAAAAGTGAAAAAATCCATCTGCTGAACTGGAAAGATTTAGTAGAGTGGATAAATTTTGTAGAACTATAGCTTGGATAATACGATTTATTGACAATTGTAAATCAACTGGCTGTAGAAAACTGGAAGTTTAACGCTGGAAGAACTTCAAAAGGCTAAAATAAAATGATTATCCTCTTACAAAAGGAATACTTTCCGAAAGAATATAAAGCTTTGGAAAAGGGGGATAAAGTTTTCAAAATTGACCTTATTAATACAATTGAATCTCTTGGAAGAAGGTATTATGAGATGCAGAGGAAGATTGGAACATGTCGCACAGGCGGCAGAAATAAAATTCCCAATCTTACTGCCAAAAGGTTGTTTTCTCACAAAATTGATAGTAAGGGAGCATCACTGTTTACAAGCTCACATGGGTGGGAGTAATGCAACTGTAGCAAGTGTGAGACAGGAATACTGGGTCCCACAGCTTCGCCAATTAGCCAAAAGTGTAATACATCATTGTATAATTTGTAAGAAAACATAGGGGAGACCCTACCGTGTGAATATTGCTCCACCATTGCCAGAATTTCGGGTGCAGAGAAAACAACCCTTTAGCGTTACAGGGGTAGATTGTACAGGAGCGTTGTTAACCAAGGAGAAACATCAAAATCCTGAAAAGGCTTATATTGTGTTGTTTACTTGTCCAGTTAACTAGAGGAATTCATATCGAATTAGTAAAAGATCTGTCCTGCGATTCGTTTCTTATGGTGTCCGAAAGTTTTGTAGCCGTCGGGGATTTCCTTCTTTAATGCTAAGTGACAATGCTACTACCTTTGTATCGGCTTCAGATTATTTGAAAAACATGGCAGAAAGTTCCTTAGTACAAGAATACCTAAATGCTATAGAATGTAAATGGAAGTTCATACCAGCCAGAGCCACCTGGTTTGGGAGCTATATGGGAAAGATTGATTGGTCTTCTGAAAACATGTCTGAAAAAGGTAATAGGTCAGGCCTTTCTCAGTTTTGGTGAACTTTCCTGTGTTGTGACTGAACTTGAAGCAATTATTAATGACAGACCCTTAAGTTATACACCGGGAGAATTAGATCAGTTGGATATTCTGACGCCCAATCATTTGATTTTAGGACGTAGATTGAGATCTTTCCCTAGGGAAGTCATATAAAGGAAAGATGAGCTAGGACCCTCTGTATGAGAAAAATAAGGATGTTGGAAAGCGATTTGTGTACATTACAAAAAAATGTGATGACCTGTGGAAAAGGTGGGAGAGAGAATATTTAACTTCTCTCGAGAAACTCATCGGGTGGGAATCAGACACGAATCTTGGCCCAAAATGGGAGATGTTGTGTTGATTACACGATGAAGGACCAAGAAGTCGTTGGAAACTCGGTCAAATTGTCAAATTACATGTGGGACCGGATGATGTCTTGCGCGTGGTTACTTTAAAAACCCCACAAGGTCAAGTGATGAGACCTGTTGTCAAGCTATATCCTTTAGAATTATGGCAAGAGACTGATGTTGTCATATCTGAGAAAACTGATGATAAAAGCACCCGACCGAACAGGAAAACGGCACAGGCGGCTACTGAGGCCAGAAGAGCCCTCATTCAAGCAGGACAATTATAACTGTAAATATTGCTTTTGTTTGCTGGGAGTGTATCGTGAACTCGAGATGGAATCACGATAGTGTATAAAGACCAGTAAACAATCATTTATCTTTAGTTTGTAAGAGAAATATTGTAAACATTATGCAGTGCAAGATGCGTAGATTATTATATATATATTGTGTGGAATTGGTAGTTATAGTATAATATTTCTTTATATTAAGTGTTTTGAAGGGTTAAATACGTTAAGTGGTGGTTTAACCCTAAGTAATCTTTAACAAGTAGTTAAGTATTGTCGTTGGTGAATGCGGGTCGGCAGCATGCGTGGATCGTCAGTCGTCTCCGACTGATTTGAGTCAAGAGTCCGGCAGTACCGGTTTAGTTGTTTAAGTGTGAAGGTCATCGTCGCCTTACGGTAGCTCAACATGCGAGGGGGGTAAAGAAATCAACACAACTTCAGAGAAATAATATCATCATGTATTACCAGCTAAGTCTAAGAATTTATAAGTGTTTTAGGTGATCATATTGAAGGGTGCATGCATGCACGATAGATATTGTTACTGACAGGCATTTGTAAATGAATAAGGCTATTCTTCGGATCGATGGCGTATAGGAAATGACACAATGGTTTAAAGGTTAGTAATAAGTATATCTATTCCTGGTTAAATAATGGGTTGATACGATCACAAAATATGGTAATTTAAGACGTATATTTAAACACAACGCAATTTCTCGATTTATTGAACAGAAAAAAGAATACCTTGAAAAATCAATTGTTTCGTGAACCTGGTAATATGCGAACCAAATTAGGGTAAGTTTGGGTTTTCATATTTATTGAATATTTTATATGTTTACTATTTTGGATTCTTTTGAGTAAAGATAAGATTTTTTTTTTTTTTACTTTTTGGACTTGGATTGGGCTGGTCTGGAAAGACTTGGTCTTGGTTTCATAGAAGAACTTGGCAGATCCTCAAGAGACCTGCTATTTCCTCTCTTGGGAACCCTACTATGGTGTGGGGATATAGGTGGAGATGATGAAGGAGTGCGGGGTCTCTTATTTCTAAGAGGCACCGTCTCTGCAGCGTGCACCTGAGCCTTATGAGGTGCACTGATCAAGGTGTCATTCTGGGACATACCCAGATCAGGCAGTGAAGCTGCCTGTGAGGCTTCTACATCAGAAGCCCGAGAGACCTCCCAGAAGCCAGAGGAGGCCCAGCGGGAGGGGACAAAGGGGCCTTCTTGGGTGAAGGCGGAGATGCTGAACGTACTTCGAGCTCAGAAGGGGATAGCTGAAGCTTTGGCTTTGAAGTTGGCATCCTAGTTTGATCATTTTTATTCAATTTTCCAATTTTCACTACATCACTATATTGAGGTCTTGGGAACAAAAGTCTTTTTGCCAGGCCAATACTTAGATGTTCAGCATGAGCTTTTCTCTATGGCTGCCACTTCTTTTTTAATTGACTCACATTCCTTATGCCTTGCATTATGATTTCCCTTACAATTTATACATAATATTGGATTAGAACATTCGCCTTCATGCTTTTGTAAAGAGCAGGCAGCACATAACTGGTTTCGAGTACACACCTTTGACGAGTGGCCATATCCAAAAACATGAAGCATTGGATTGTCTATGCTTAAAAGGTCGAACATGAAATCTCTCCTTGTCAACATATACATAATCAGGAACTTCATCATTAGTGAAAGTGAAAATAATCATTCTGACCTTGGAACCTTGAAAATCTTCCACACTTTATCATCACACATTTCCAGCAATTCCTCGTCAGACAGTTCATATAGGTCTTGACTAAAAAACCACTCCCTTAGCATAACTAAAACTATAGTGTGGTTTGACCTCTTTTATCATATTAGTATTTTTCAGTTTAGAGATCATGTGGCCTTGTCTATAAGACTTTGCATGGACCAAAAAACTGTTCTTTCCAATCTAGTAATATCTGAGTTGTCATTGCTCCTACCCAATGTTCTTAAATGTTTCCTGAAGTGGAAAAGATTACAAAAGTCTGATTTGTTGAAACAATCAGCCACTGGCAGGTAGAGGGTTGTCCTCACCTTACGTTTCCCATCTGAAGTTTCCTGACTGACTCTAGCTGGATAAAAGGAATCTACTTCAATATTCTGGGGCATTTTATGTATTAATACACACTTTAATTTTTCCTTATGTGAACACTTGAAAAAAGCATTCATGGCATTCTTATGAGTAGTAAACTCAATCCAAACCCTCCAATATGCAAAATCTTCAGTTTCACAATACTTAATAACTTTAATTTCACCATATCTTCCAAAACATTTCCATAAATGCACAACACAATTTAAATCTGAGGAGAGAGAATCAACATAAAGGATTCTCTCACCACTACTAGAACTTTCCATAGCCACATCCAAGGTCTTGCCATGGGTCGTCTTCTGTACAATTGAATTTTCTATAGGATTGTCCTTGTCCGTGCCAGAGGTCGAAGAGGAGGGTAGTGTCAGGAGGTCGCATTGTCGGGGGAGGGTTTATCATAGGGTCGTTATTCATTAATCCTTAAGCAGAAATTTGAAAAACCTACTGCAAATCAGGCAGAAAACCAGGCCCCCCCCCCATCAACCCCTCTCTCACCAAAGAACTCAGCAGAGACTGACTCCCATATGTCCACTCCCTAACCCTACCCCGAAGGGATAGCTCTACCATAACATGAGTGGCTCAAGTGTAAGCAAAACCGCTTGATAGGACTGAGGGCATAACTAGAATGCAATCATCCCCATTCATGTTACAATAGAGGGCACACCGGAAAGAATGCCGAGAGTCCTACCGTAGAGACTATACCTCCCCGGATTCCGCAGGCAAGTCCCCCATAGGTAGTTCCGCCCCGATGGATATTGCTATGAAATCATATCAACATCCTCAGGGTCCAAACATACTCGAGAGGCGGACCAAACCTCTACAGTCTCTGCCATTTGGATCAAGAAAGAGCCAATGCGCAAGAGCCCAGCCCCTGCCCAACCCATAAGAAGGTTTTAGTGAAGAAGGGGGGGACAGCTAGGTTGAGCAACTGAGTTAAAGATAGTAGAAGAGAGGAAACAAATTTAAGTAAGAGGAAAATTGAGACTTTTGGATTCGAACTGGGAGATATTTCTCCCAGTTCGAAAGCCCTCTTGCCCGCTATGCATTTTCAGCAGTCAGCTGAAAATGCATAACTTCGTCAAGGCAGTCTCAAATCAAGAGGGAAAAGGTAACAAAGCGAGGGAACTTGGGGAGGGGTATAAGATGTTCTATAGCGGAGCAAATAAAGAAGGCAGGAATGGTGTTGGAATAATTCTGTCAAGTGAAATGAAGAAGGAAATCGTTGAAGTAAATAGAAGAAATGATAGGATTATTTGGGTCAGGATGATGGTTGAAAATTGCACTGTTAACATCTTTAGTGCATATGCACCCAAGATAAGATGCTCAGATGAAGAGAAAGATCACATCTGGTCGGACTTAGAGGAGGAAATGAAAAAGGTACCATCAGATGAAAGATGCCTTGTCGGGGGAGATCTGAATGGGCACGTAGGCCAAAATAACCATGTGATCAGCCGTATACATGGTGGGTATGGCTATGATGAAAGAAACGCAGAGGGTGAGAGAATTATTGATTTTGCTGTGTCCAAGGATATGGTACTGGCAAACACTTTTTTCACCAAGCGGCAAGAACATCTAGTTACGTACAAAAGCGGCAGAAGGTCCAGCCAGATAGATTACTTGATGTATAAGAGGAAAGATTTACGCGAGGTAAAAGATTGTAAGGTCATACCAGGAGACCATGTGAGTGTGCAACATCGTTTGGTAGTGATGGACTTGGTTATGGAAATTGAACAAATAAGGAAGAAAAAAAATGCAGGGGCCAAAAAGGATTAAATGGTTTAAGCTGAAAGAGATTGAACTTTGTAGGCAGTTTAAAGAAAAAGTATTAGAGGAACTAACTCATGAAATTGGGGATGTTGATGAATGGTGGAACAGAACGATGGAAATAATACTGAGGGTTTCTAGAGAAATATTGGGTGAGAGTAGTGGCAAGATGTTCGAAAATAAGGAAACGTGGTGATTCAGCGAAGAAGTGAAGGATGCAACAAAGCAAAAGAGAGAAGCGAAGAAAAGGTGGGAGGGGACCCAAATGGAAGAGGACTGGATGGCCTATAAGGAAGCAAATAAATTAGCAAAGAAAACTGTAGCAATTGCTAAGGATAGAGCATATGATCAGCTTTACAAAGAGCTAGATACCAAGGAAGGACAAGGAAAGATCTTTAAAGTAGCACACATGAGAAATAAGAATACCAAGGATATAACACACATAAGACAGATTAAGGATAAGGATGGAAATATACTGAGAAATGAGAGAGACATAATAAGGAGATGGGAAGAATATTTTGAGGCCTTATTGAATGAAGAAAATGAAAGATTTCTAAGAGGAGACAGGCACTGGGAAAGATGAAAAATAGTAAAGCCGTTAATGAAAAAGATTATGGAAAGTGAGACGATAACCGAAAAATGGATAGAAAGTATATTAATCCCAATATTCAAAGAGAAAGGGGACATACAATGTTGTGAAAATTACCGAGGAATAAAGCTCATGTCACATACACTGAAGGTATTTGAAAGAATTATGGATGAAAGATTATGGCAGCAAGTTTTCATCGGTAGACAGCAATTAGGATTCATGAAGGGTCTTAGTACTGTGGATGGTATTTTTGCTCTGAGACAAATTATGGAAAAGTACAGAGAGAAGCAAAAGGTCTTGCATATGGCCTTTATAGACCTTGAGAAGGCATATGACAGAGTACCACGACAGGATATATGGAGATCTCAGGGATAGAGGAGTGATGGAGAAGTATGTCAGAATGATCAGGGAGATGTATAGAAATGTAAGACCAGCGTCAGATCTACAGTTGGAAGAAAAGAAAATTTCCAAGTTGAAGTCGGGCTACATCAGGGATCTGCTCTAAGCCCACTTCTCTTTAACATCGTCTTGGATTTGTTAACAGAGGATGTCAGGGAGGAGCCACAATGGTGTCTGCTCTATGCAGATGATATAGTCTTGGTAGCCGAGAACAGGGAAGAACTGGAGGGGAAACTTGAAAGATGGAGATATGCCTTGGAGAGTAGAGGTTTAAGAATAAGCAGGAAAAAGACAGAATATATGACAACCGAATTGGATGGTGACCAGCAAACAGCAATCAAATTAGGCGGAGGAAACATCAAAAGGGTTCATAAATTCAAATACCTTGGCTCAGTGATTAACAATGAGGAATGAGGGTAACATGGAAGAGGAAATTAACAACCGAATTCAGTGTGGTTGGAACAACTGGAGGAAGGTGTCTGGTGTCATATGTGATAGGAAAGTCCCTCTATATATATATATATATATATATATATATATATATATATATATATATATATATATATATATATATACATATATATATACATATATTATATATATATATATGTTATATATATATATATATATATATATATATATATATATATATATAACTATTTACAAACGTTACTTTGTGAGTTTGCCGACAATTATCATTAAATCTTAAAACAAGGAAACAGCTAAAGAATGTTGAATAAGTACAGAAAGTAAGTAGAACATGTCCCGTGTTCTTTTCAAAGCCAGTTCCTTTGGGTCATCACATTTTCCTACAAGTGTTGAGAATAAAGTAATTTAGACGTCAACTCCCAGAAGTCATTTTAGAGGATTTGCCCCACAAGCTTAATTAAGTAGAAATCCTAACGCCTTTGAGAAGCGTTCCGAAGTCATTCGCGAAATTGCGAGGGAGTACTTCACACCTTTTCCTTACCCACCTGGGCTCTATCCCCTCGCTAACTGGCTCGAGCCACACGTCTTCTCCAACCCTTTTGACCTTGGCCTTTCAAGTGTAAATTACTTTGCCATTGTTAAATGCTTACTTTAAAGTCAGTGTTGCCGTCTGTGATTTCCTTTCCAGCTACCTGGTAGGATTTGCATCCCCAAAGGAGTAAGGGACAATTGACCAGACATCTACATGAAATAAGAAAGTCGTTGGTCATTTCTAGTATATCAAAACAGAAATTTGTAAAAGAGATAAATTTCACAGTAACCTTCCAGATCACGCCTAATCTTGTGAGCTGATAGACCATATTCTGTGCGTGCCTTACTTGACTTTCCCTCATACAAGAATCAGAAATCAAAACAAACCCCTCTGGTTATAAAATGATTTCTTGTCAGTTTTGTATGTGGGGCATCGGGAAATACGAGTATTTCCCTATCATGACATGGTTTTTTTTATTGCAACTTGCTTTATTGAGTCTATCTCAAAAGCCTGCCATAATTTATGATTATTCGGCACTAGATCAAGAACATAATATGCAGTTACTGGGTAGCCTGCATTCTCTACTTCCACATCACCATCTAAAGGACACATGATTTGGTGAAATCATAAAATATGGCTTGTTTCCATTTAGCAGTCAGACCCCTCAGCATGATAGATAATCTGAACCTTTCCATAAGGTTTATTTAATCTATATGTCCCTTTATCATAATTCCAGTGTTTTGCGATTATCATTTAATCACAAGATATTACGGCTAGAATGTCTTCTACTGTAAAAGTTTCAGCTTTCTTTTCATTATTGACAAAACATATGCCTATATATACCTGGCTCACAAGGAAAGAATCTTTCGCCTGACGTCATGTCCCTTACTGCGAGCTAGGTAGCCTGCGCGTCGTCAGACCTAATATACCTAGACCGTGGTTGTTGGTTGCTGGAGTCGCTGATGGGAGAGCTAGCTGCTAGCCAGTGACAAGATGCTCTCCTGTAATATTGTCTTAATGAAGGTTGGGCTCCTTCTACAAGTGGCCTGGACATCTGTTACGGATCGGGATCCGATCAGGTTCTTTATTACAATAAACAAAAATGATTCAACACCAACAATTGAAACATTGGATACGAATATAGAAAGAAACTCAATCAGGACACAAGTTTATTTACAAGCTCATTCACAAAGATAAATGCAGAATGGTTTCTCCTATTTACATAGCAAAATTAAATCTGACTATATGTGAAAAGGGGGAACAGTGCAGCAATGAAATATTTGTTGGCCAGTTTTACAGCTGTTGAGATCGGTGCTTGATACAAGTGCTTCGCGAGGGGACAATAAAAGCTCCAGATGGGCTTCTTATCTTCGCACGCAGGAAGGAATGACTTAGTCTTGAAACTTGAAGGGCAGGTTACTTCTCAAAACCACTTGCAGGACGTTTCTTTTCTGAAAGGGTTTACTTGTTGTTGGGATCTCTCTCTCTCTCTCTCTCTTCTCTCTCTCTCTCTCTCTTCTCCGACTAAGAACTTTACTTTCTCGTTTCCGGTCCCACTCTCTCTCTCGTGCGTCTTCTTCCCTGTCTCCTACTTTTCCTCTCTTATCCTTAGTCCCTTCCTTCTTCTCTTCTCTCCTCTTTTCACTTCCTCAGGGTCCTTTATATAGTATATATATATATATATATATATAGTTTTATATAGATATATATATATATATATATAATATATATATATATATACACGTCGATCTCGGGGCAAGGCTAAAAGAACGGAGCTAACCAGTGAACGTTTCCATCCCAAGAACTTTTCACAAGACACTGGACGAAATGTTACGTCATATCCAAAGCGTTGTGTCGCTAGAGTCGACCACGTGCTGGAGTATTCTCGAACGATCATGAGAACAGACACCCCAAACACGTGCGGGAATGCCTCCTTGCTGCAGACCTACTCGAGAAAGATACATTTTTCTTTTCTTTAAAATATGTTTCTCCACTATAAAGCGACTACCATGACAACATCCGTGCCGATGATCCTGTAGGCCTAGTCGCACACTGCTACCTTTAGTTCCTTAGAGGCGTGCCCAATATAAATCTTATTACATTCTCCACTAGGAATACTGTATACAATATTGTATCTGTGCTGGACTCTCCCATATTGATTTATCCAGCACTGACAAATTAACCAATTTTGATGCAACATCTTTATTCACTAAAGTTCCTATTGAAGGCTTACTTCAATATTTATCACAACATTTGGATTCATAATCTAGGATTACCTACTAATGCTATTATTAATTTGGTATCCCTTTGTATAAAAAAATTATAAATTCACTTCCAATGCTCATTTTTATGAACAGATATTTGGTATGGCCATGGGTGACCCTCTTTCACCACCCTTGTAAAGTTAGACTTATTCCAAGAAATTAATTTTCAAAGATATTTTGGGTTACGATATGTAGACAATTGCTTTTTACATTTTAAAAGATGATGTAAATATTCATGATTTCCTGCATACAATTAATAATCTTGTACCATACATAAAATTCACAATAGAATATTAAGAAAATAATTGTATACCATTTTTGGAGGTCTTAGTTATTAGAAATAACACCTCTTTTAGTTTTAAAGTATATAAGAAACCCACAAATAACTTGTCATATATTCATTTTTACTCTAACCTTGTATCTCAGAGCTCTTAGAATTTGTAGTCCGGATATTTTAGAAGATGAATTTAAAATTATTGACAAATCTAGAGATTCATTATGTTACCCTCCATATATTTGGGAACTTTGTAAAAATAAAGCAAAAACGACGTATTATAACCCAATTGGTGTCAACAAAGAATATCAGAATAGTGTCTGTATACTATTTCATCCTAATTTCATTCCTGCTGTACCCATTTTGAAAACTATTGATATTAATGTAGTATTTAAATATAATAATATTTTGAGGAAAAACTAATCAAGAATAGCCCTCCAATTTCAAACAATATTGTATACAGTATTCTTTGTAAAGAATGTAATAATGATTTATATTGGGCAGACCTCTAAGTAACTAAAGGTAAGATGCTCTAAGCACAAATATGCCATTTGAAGAGGATTAGTTAACATTGGCATTCCCGATCATTGGCTTAAAACCGGTCATGCGATTAACAGGGATAATTCCTCGATAGTCTGCAGGGTCAAAGATCACCAAAAAAGGAATCTGTTGGAGTCCATCTTCATCAAAGGCTCGTCGACAACGAATTTAAATCTCCACCCAGGATTATACCTTGATCCTCTTTCTTTATCTCCTTTTCTTAAAGAACATGCCGCCCAGACTAATAAACCCCGCCCCCTCTTTCTATTTTTATATATAAAGGCCTGTAAACGTCTTTTATATTCAGTGTGAACTTGAAAATGTAGAATATACTACTAAAGTACTTGTTCTTAGTGCCTGTTTCACTTACTTTTCTATCGTGGGTTTAAAGACATTCCCAAGTCCGTGTTCCTTCGTGCTACATTGGATATATATATATATATATATATATATATATATATATATATATATATATATATATATATATATATATATATATCCAATAAAGCAAAAACGACGTATTATAACCCAATTGGTGTCAACAAAGAATATCAGAATAGTGTCCTGTATACCATTTCATCCTAATTTCATTCCTGCTGTACCCATTTTGAAAACTATTGATATTAATGTAGTATTTAAATATAATAATATTTTGAGGAAAAACTAATCAAGAAATAGCCCTCCAATTTCAAACAATATTGTATACAGTATTCTTTGTAAAGAATGTAATAATGATTTATATTGGGCAGACCTCTAAGTAACTAAAGGTAAGATGCTCCAAGCACAAATATGCCATTTGAAGAGGATTAGTTAACATTGGCATTCCCGATCATTGGCTTAAAACCATTTCATCCTAATATATATATATATATATATATATATATATATATATATATATATTATATATATATATATATATAAGTGTTTATGTGTGTGTATGGAGAGAGAGAAAGGGAGATATAGAGAGTTCGTCCACTATTCAGAAAATGACATAATTCAGTAAGTGCCAAGTGACCATTCTGTCACATTTACTTAGACACACACATATGTATATGTGACATATATACTCGTACATATATACTGTCACATACTTACATTTTTGTTTGATTTGTTTACTTGGAAAATATATCATTTTCGTATTAGTTTAGTTTGTCATTAACTGGAACGTATAAGTAATGTTTTCATTCCTCCACAGCTTATGCAGTATTAATGTTTTCTGATCCTTGTTTCTCTCCTTTTATCGGTAGAAATTGGGAGGGGACTTATGAAAATGTAAGGCTCCGAGAAGGCAGTGTATTCCTGGCCCTACTACAGTTGTGTTACCGCTGTTGGATTACTTGAAGATTGGAGTATTTATTCTGACCGCTGCCCTTCTTTTGACATTCTCCAGCCACATACTTAGGACGTTGGAATTTTCTTCAGCCCCATTCCTTAAGCTTCGTCCTCGGCCTTAGCAGCCCAAGGGACCTCGCTTTGAGAAGGTACAAAAAGCTATTTATTTGAAGCCTCATTATACGAGCAGTGTGTCTGTTTCATGGGTGCAGCAGTGTTGAGAAAGACGTCCCATTCATTCAGCCTGCTGTGATATCTTTTGTGTAGCCGTGCATTGTTGACCCATGAAGGAGTCCTTGGAGGAGAGAAATCAGAGGTGGCCACAAACAGGACTTGATTAGTCTGTAATTTGTTAGGATATTCACCCCCTGTTCCATTAATCCTTTGACTTTCGGGATCCCCTACCTATTGGTGTAAATATGTTGCTTTCTTTCATTAAAGGTGTAGGTGTTTTATTACAGGTGCATTGTCAGTTTTTCAAGGGTACTTGGTTTAATTATTATCTTGTATATTCAGTGGTTCTGGCATTCTGTCTAAAATTTATTAATAAATTATAATTTTTCTAGATATTTGTTTCTCCACCATAATCAATATCTACAGACATATTTTGAATCGGTTATTTCACAAGGTTGAAATTAACTTGTTTGCGAACACCAAAGTGTGAAGCGTTAATGTATGTTGGCATTTGGTGTCGGTTCGGTCGAGAAGGCTGTCATAACAATATATATATATAATATATATATATATATAATATATATATATATATTATATATATATATATATATATATATATATATATATATATATATATATATATGTTATGAATTTTTATAACGTCACCGTGATTTACATGCATTAAGCTACAAATGTCCTTAAACATCCAATTTGCTCTACCTGGGAATCAATATTGTTTCATGTATAACCAAAGGGGAATTTTTTTGTTGATAATAATTTCGTCCTCTCGTGGATTCGAACCAGCGCACAGACGAGAAATCAAGACCTCAGTGATGTTACCGACTCGGCCAACACGTCACTGATGCACTCATTTCTACTCTGTGAGTTGGTTCAAATCCACGAGGAGGACGAGATTATATTCTAAAAAATTCCCCTTTGGTTAACATAATATTAATTCCGAGTTAGAGTGAATTGGACATTAAAGGACATCTCTAACTCAATGCATACATATATATATATATATATATATATATTATATATATATATATATATATATATATATATACACATATATATATGTATATATATGTATATATATATATATATATATATATATATATATATATATATATAATATATATGAAGAGATATATATATTTCTGTTTGTGAGTGCAAGAGCTGCATACGCTTTGAAACGCAAACTTTGCACATGTATGCCCCACCATCTGGGAAAGAATACTTTGGGGGTAATATTAGTGTCTAATCCAAATTTTTTGAGGTCACTGAGATTGTTAGTGACACTCCTGGTGTCCTGTAAGTCCAAGTTCAGCCCCAATAGGAAGTGGAGGTGAGAATGGGTGAAAAATAAAATGTCAAAAATGACGGATATTAGTACATAATCCATACTTTTTGAGGTCACTGGGATGAATAGAGGTACTCCCAATGCCATTAAAGTCCAAGTTTAGCACCAATAGGAATGGGGAGTGAGAAGTGGTGAAATATGAAATGTCAAAATTGCAGGACAATGTAATTGAAGCAACTACCTTAACAGGAGAGAGAGAGAGAGAGAGAGAAGAGTTACAAGGATTAGGATGTCTCAAAGACTTATTGGTCCATCCAAGGAGACATTATGTGCTCACTTATCTTTAGGAGCAGGTTTTACAATTCATTCACAGTGTTCTAATGATTTTGTCTATCTTTGTTTTGAACTTTTCCCCACGGCTGCTGTTTACAACTTCTGGTGGCATTTTATTCCATGTGTGTCACATATCTTGTATGTGAAGAAGTTGCCATAATGCGATGAGTTGTATCTCTTCAGTTCTAGTTTCTATCCATTATTTCTTGTATAGGTTTTGTTTAATGTGAAAAGGTTATTGTCTACTTTTGTTATACCTTTCTGTATTTTGAATGTCTCTATTAGTTGTACTCACAGTCGTCATGTTTCTAGGCCATACATGTTCAGGTTTTCTAGTCGTCTTTGGTAACCTATTTGCCTGATGGATGGAATTAACATTGTGGCTCTTGCTTGTACCCATTTTACTCTATTTATGTCCTTTCTTAGAGTTGGTGGCCTAAACTACTGATGTGCAGCACCGTTTACTAGTTTCTGTATTTGATCTGACTCTTTATGTATCCTACTAGTTTGTGTGCCTTCTTTTCAGCTTTGATGCATTGTTTTGTGGATTTTAAGTCCTTGGTAATAACTCCAAGGTACTCTTCTTGTCCTACACTATTTATGTCATTCGCAAGTAGCATGTAGTTGGCATAAGGGTTGTTTGTTCCTATTTGTAACACTACATATATCCAAGTTAGAAGGCAATTGCCATCTTTTTTACCACTCCCCTATTTTCCTTACATCATTTCATAAACTTTCCACTGTATATGGGTCTGCTGGATGTACACCTAGTTTGTGTCATCTGCAAATTTGGTTATCCTTCTAGTTAAGCCTACATCAATGTCATTAAAGTAAGCAAAAAAACAAGAAAGGGCCAAGGACAGAACCCTGATGAATTCCGCTTGTCACATCTGCCCATTCTGATTCTTCACCATTTATAACTATTTTCTGTTTTCTATTAGTTAGCCAGTCTTCAATCCAGTCTGCTTTTCTCTTGCAATTACTAAAGGTCTAACTTTTGTCATTAGCTTTTTGTGTGGAACTTTGTCAAAGGCCTTTTGGAAATCTAAGTAGGGTATGTCTATTGCTCTACTACTGTCGTATATACCAAGCACATTATGAAAACACTCCAAGAGGTTTGATAAGCAGGATCTGTTTTGTCTGAAACTACTGGCTTTTTAACAAGTTGTTTCTATCAATGTGGCCCACAATTTGATCTGTAATTATGAACTCAAAAATCTTACAAGGGACAGACGTTAGACAGATTGGTTGATAATTCCCTAGCTCTTCTCTGGTACCTTTTTTCGTAAATGTGGCACATTACCTACTTTCCATGCTTTTTGGCGCCTTTTTTTGTTCTGCACTTTTTCTGTAGAGTTTATATAGGCGAGGAACTATCACCTCTTTTAACTCTTTAATTTCTCTTGGAAGAATCCCATCTGGACAAGGAGATTTGAACTTGTTGAGTTTATCCATTTTGTTTTTAATGTTCTCCTCTGTAAATACTATTTTGTCAAACGGTTCTGCCCGTTCATATTTAATAGCTGGTTCAGGACTGAGGTAGTGTCTTCAATTGTGAAGACAATAGTAAAAAACTTATTCAATAACTTTGCTTTCTCCAAGTCTGAGTTCACCAGGTTTCCTCTATTGTCCCTTAGGAGACCTATGCTATTTTTTATTGGCTTCCTACTATTAACACGCATAAAGAATTCTTTTTGGTTTTTCTTACAAACTGATGGAACGCTCTTATCCTCATTTATCTTTGCATTTCTTATTAATTTGTTCACCATTCTACAGAGTTCTTTACGCCTGCTTGCTTCTTCTGGTGTTGGGTGTGAGTCCATTGATTTGTCCATTTCTCTTTTGAACCACTTATGCCGAGGTTTCCCATTTATTAGTAGTTGCTTTAATGGTTTACACCTAGAGCATTTTTTCTGCATATTCCTCTAGAAAGGCGTCCCAGTACCTACTATACCTGAGTGCTCATCATACTCTAGATTTTTAACATACTCCTTTAGATTTTTAGGCCTTTTCGACGGTAGTCTAATCTCATTAGTATCCTCTTCTCTTTTTTATGTTGAATATTAATTTCAGATGTAATAATTTTATGGCTGCTTTTGACTAGATTGGCACCTACTGAAAGATCAGACACTAGGTTATCTTCTGCTGATAGGACGATGTTTAGTATGTAGTTTCCTCTAGTAGTTTTGTTAACCTATTGGTGGAGGAATTCATTTTTTACAAAATCTAAAAGTCTCCTTCTAATTTTGATGCGGGTCATAGTGTCCCAGTGTATTGCTGCATTGAAAGCTCCCATTATTATGCAGTTTGTTATTTATTTCTTGTCCTAGTAGTGCATCCAGCTCCTCGTCGGACATTTGTGGTTGGTGGGGAGGTCTGTACACTAAACTGTTTATATTGATGCCAATTCATACATGGTTGTAATTTTGCACTATTAGACTGAGGTGGTCCTTGACATATAACAACCCCCTCCACCTGTTTTATTGAGTCTATATTTTTTACCTATTTACATCCAGCTATTTGGTCCTTTCCTACGAAGTCTCTTGTTCCTCTTGCTATCAATGATTTGAAGAAATCTACTTTGTTCCGTATAGATTATGCATTAAACTGTGCCATTCTGAGGGACTTTTCTATCTCCTCTTTTGTCCTCAGTGGTTTTATTAGTTTCTCGTATTGCACTGTTTCCTGCAGTACTATTACTAACCAAATTCTGAGAGCTTTCTGACTTCTTCCCTTGAATGTTCACTTCACCGAGGTGTTTCAAGAGGTTTCCATTAAGAAGGTTTCATAGTAATTTTGGTCCATACAAATTCAGGTAAGTTCTATCTCTTTAATATAGTTTTTAATTCCCTACAAATCATTCCCAAAAGTTAGCAAACCTAACACCTTTTTCTTAGCATATTTCCGTCTTTCTGTCATTGATTCCAATTGCCTTGCTGAAGGAGTAGTGGCTTACATTGGCTCTGGGCAGAAGTCCTAAAAGAATGCCGTTTTCAGTTTTCTCACAGATGTTCTTTACAATATTCCTCAGATTGGACACAAGACCTTCTGTCAGGCCAGTTCTTCCATCTTTTACAATAAGTTGTTTCCTCCTCCCCTGCACTATAATTGCACTTTCTCTTCTTTTCGTTTTGATTTTCTACACTGCCTTTGCTATTTTCTTTGTTCCTTGACCTGGGTAAAACTTCACTTTTCTCGTACTTCAATTTTTAGTCACAAAATTTAACCCCTCATCCTTTACTGATGAGTCCCCAATTAAGGTTATTTCTTCTGTTTCTGAAGTGTTTCCTGCCTGCTATCTCTCTTCTACCAACAGCTCTCTTCAATTCATCATGATTATCCTTGTATGCTTCTTTCTTTGTACCTGGTCTAGTGCTTGTTTCTGTTTGGTTTCTGGTTCTGGTCTCAAGCAACTGTTTTCTAATCTCCACTATACTCTCTCAATTTTCTATTAAATTGTTTAATTCCTGTTTCTCTCTTCTAAGGTTTGTCACTCCTCTTCTTAGGTCTCCTATTTCCTTTACCATCCTGTTTTCTCTTCTCTTGCCTTCGAGTTTGTCCTTTGCCAGCTACTTTAGTTCCTTTCATATTTCTTTTACTTCACTCCTCAGTTTAGCTATTTACTGTTCTTGTTGACAGGGAAGACAGACACTGAGCCTACTTAGCTTTGACGTGCATGCCTCTTTGTATGCCACTTGTTTACATTGTATTGGCATGCTTCCTTTAATTTTAATTTTTCTTGGGTCATCTCTGTTTGTGTCTTGGTTTCAATATTTCTTCTGCGCTTTAATTCAATATTCTTGCCAATGTGACCAGTTGAAAAGGAAAAAGAGGTGGGGGGAGGTTGAGTACTCCCACACTCGGTGTATCCGCTTACCTATGGACAGTTTTCTATAGTTAGTCACCAGGATACCTTTTATTACTGCCGCCTAACATATGGTCTCCCTATTGCTAAACAATCCCAAACGTGTTGCAGCTCCCAACTGAGCAGCACAATTTGCCAAGCAAATTATCTTTTGCCAGGAGTGAACAGCAACAACCCACTATCTCTCCACCCCAACCCCCCATCGTGGATGTGGATGAGAGTGATCAAGAGGGGTCTGGCGGCTGGCACACAAACAAGTAGAAAAAAGAAAAGATCCTCTCCTTTGGCTGCTGAACCGGAGCCCAACAATCGTGATTCACCTCGCCCAAAACCTGAGAAGAGATGTCACGTAGTAATTCACAATTTGCCCTCATCAGTGACGCTAGACGCCATAGCCGAGAGAGTCAAGTTTCTCATGGGCTCTGACCCCTTCATTTCTCACGAACTCCCATCAAAAGTAAACATAAAGTGGTTTAGAGGATTACCTGCCTATTTAAATACCTCGATGTTCTCAAAGCTGAGAATTTCGGTCCTAATATAAAAGTCACAACATATAACCTAATCCGGGACCAACCACTACTCACAGGGGAACTTACTGACACCGCAAGCAGGGTCACTTCCACTGCAAGTGCCAGCCAACGCCCCCTTGCTAACCACCCGTCCACCAAAATGATCATCCCTTTCATCTTCCATCTTCGTGAGTAGACATGGATGTATCCATATAATCTCTAGGAATATTTTTGGCCTCAAGCTGAACATTCCTCTTCTAAACATGTTCTGCAAAAACTTCAAAGGCATCATTTCATTGCAAGAAACGCTCCTCTGGCCACTTGTCCTTGTCATCTGCGATTCAATACATGAAGACTACTGAGCCTCCTCGACCTCATCGATGCAAGTTACAGATTAAATCGTAGCCGGTCACCCAAAAGGGGGCCTTTCTTTCCTGTGGCACAAATCATTAGACAACATGGTGAATATGATGACCTACAACAGTGACAGATTGCTGGGACTTCAAGTGACAGCAGGAGATGCTAAGATCCTAATAATTGAAGTTTATATGTCCTGAGAAAATAACAGTAATTTTGATCAATAATGCATGATCCTAGTGAGTTACACAGTAGTATTCACGATTCTCCTGCTAATCATATTTGTATAATCGGGTTACCTTAATTTTCCCCCCAAAAACCGTTTTACAACAAACTTAGTCGCTTCTGTCCAAATCATGCTCTCCAGATTAACAATGTAATGCTCCTCCCCACCAACCCCCCCCCCCCCCCCTCCTCATATTCTTATGTACAATATAGAACGGTCACAATTGCAACCTCCTGGCTGGACCAATACATCACATCTCCACAACATCAGGATTCCATTGTGGCCTGCAACATTCGCTATGATATTGCAACAGACTACGATCACATCCCTTTACAGGTGTCATTCGGTATACCCCATTCCTCCCAACCGTGAACCCTCTAACTGATCACCCCGAAGCTGTAAACTGGGATTTTAAAGACCAACAGAAAACCAGATACCTTAAGGCGACCACGGAAACCAGACTGCGGTCAATAGTTCAACCGACAGGCGCCTTACTTTGTACTAACACAAAATGTAAAAATGACCTCCACAGGAGAGATCTGAATGAATTCTGTTCAAACATATTTTCCGCTATGCTTGCTTGTGGCAGGGCTACCTTTAGATTTCGTCAAGTTATTTCTCGTAATATACCTGGCTAGAATGACTTGGTTAAAGATCTGTAGTCATATTCATGAGAAATTCTTTTGCTGTGGAGGCAAAATGGTAGTCCGAGGGAAGGTCACTTTGTATTGCTAATGAGACAGGCGAGAGCGCAGTTCAAACTTGCTCTTAATTAAGCACTGCAAATTAAATGAAAAGCAACTAAGTGTCGATGCAATGTCTAGAAATTGAGAATCCAGTGATTATCGTCATCTTTGGAAAGACATTCAGTCCTTAAACCTCAGAATTAGGACATTTTCATAGAGAGTATGGCAAGGAGTCGGTGACGAGGCTATCGCAAGTAAGTGGGGCGATCACTTCAGCAATAATCTTGAATAAACGATCAAGACTCCCGAAGGGATGTAAATAACCTCCTTACTGACAACATTCAATTTCATTTCGCTGATCGTATTACGCCAGGTAGCATCAGCGATGCCATAAACAACCTATCTGATAATAAATCGCCCAGCTGCGATGATCTATATATATATATATATATATTATATATATATATATATATATATATATATATATATATATATATATATATATATATATCACACATATCCACAGGTGAAAAAATAAGAGACAGGGTGTAGGTCTCTTATTTTTTCACCTGTGGATATGTGTGATAAATGAATCACGTGCTAAAGTGATTATAATCATATACATATATATATATAATAATATATATATATATATAACTATATTATATATATATTATATATTATATATATATATATGAACTGATTCGATACAGTTTTAAATATGCCTTCTCCATGATATTCTGAAGTCCAGTGAAACCGTTATAAGTGATACTGTGTGTATATGTAACAACACAAGTCAACCGCCAAAGACGTTACAAGTTTGCGTGGCTTGGCAGTTCAAAAGAGTGCCACGTATCTCTATATCCCTTCGTGATTGGCCCTTGTGTCTAAGGAGCCAGAATAACCAATCAGCTTCTTGCATAGCGATGCCATCTGAAAGGGGGCATTTGAAACAGGCCGCACCATCGGTCAGATCAGTTCGTTAGCAGGTCCCATATAGCACAGAGTGCCCAGCCAGTGCCCCGCGTTCCCGTCGGCCGCCACACAAAGACGTGTGTCACCATGTAGTGTCAATAACAGTCTAACCTGCCGTCCGGTTGTGCACTAGCATAGTTAACGTAATAATTACAGTTAAAGGCCACTTGTGTAGCTAAGAAGAATACACCTGTGTTAAACGTTCCCTCGATTATTATTTTTGCATGACCTCTATTGCATGCACATGAACTTATCTCTCTCCTGTTTTTTCCTTCATATCCCGGACCCAAAAATGACCGAGATCAGGTCATATAATTTTGGTGTCAGGTGTGAGGTATTGTGAATAATCGTACGAGGCCCTGTAAGGTCCTGTGGGGTTCCTGAGTCCTGTAAGGGTCCTGTGGGGTCTTGCGGATCCTGTGAGGTCTTATACAGTCTTATGAGGTCTTGTGAGGTTTATGAGGTGTCAAACAAACGTTAGTGCTAAATCATTTTAGCCGACAAACAGTGATATGAAGTGAAATAAACATGGAAACGAGAGAAAATTCGATGGATGGTGATGATGAGGGAAATGGTGGAACGAACGAACTGGATAAAAACAGTTATGGCTAAAGCAATCGGCAGAAAAGTGGCGAACCGTGCTAAGTACGGGAATAATAAATCGAGTGGCCCTACGATTTTGAAATGCACATTGCTAACCAGAAAGACAGTGTACAATCACACCATACGATTTCGAAATGCACATTGCTAACCAGAAAGACAGTGTACAATCACACCATATGATTTCGAAATGCATAGTGCTAACCAGAAAGACAGTGTACAATCACACAATGCGATTT
Organism: Macrobrachium nipponense; assembly: GCF_015104395.2. Classification (NCBI taxonomy): domain Eukaryota; kingdom Metazoa; phylum Arthropoda; class Malacostraca; order Decapoda; family Palaemonidae; genus Macrobrachium; species Macrobrachium nipponense. The sequence goes on along the minus strand of NC_087213.1, from coordinate 81,543,716 downwards.
CGAAATGCATAGTGTTAACCAGAAAGACAGTGTACAATCACACCATATGATTTCGAAATGCGCAGTGCTAACCAGAAAGACAGTGTACAATCACACCAATGATTTCGAAATGCACAATGCTAACCAGAAAGACAGTGTACAATCATACCATATGATTTCGAAATGCACAGTGCTAACCAGAAAGACAGTGCACAATCACACACCCTACGATTTCAAAAAAAAAAAAAAAAACGCAGTGCTAACTAGACAGACAGAGTGCTATCACAGAAATCGTTAATAAATTACCGCGATTAGACAGTTTCGCGACCGAATTCGATAACGAACAGGCAAGCGAATAATTTGAATCAGCAGAAGTATTAACAAAATATTAGAAAAATCCGTTTAAGACAAAGACTAGTGTGGGAGAATTCAAAATCAACGGTTGCAGCGCCAAATTCAAATGACGGTAGTGCCGTGGTGGTGGCACTCGAACACCCTTCGTGACCCCCCGAGTAAGCGACTCTTGTAGTAGACCAAGTAGAGGAGTAACAAACGCGTTTTGAACGGAGTGATGGCAGTGGTAAGGAGCAGTCCAACCCCACCCCAGGAAGGACGGAAGGCGGCAGCAGGAGCTGGCATGGAGGTAATGTCGGGAAGGTACCCCAGGTTACCCCAAGTGCCGTGCGGGTCTGTTATACAGTACCCGGGAACAAGGGATGCCTTGTTGTCTTGTTGTGAGGGAAGGGATGAACATCCCACCCCTGAGAAGTAGAAGACGAACCTGTCCACCCACGAGTCAAGAATGCTGGGACGGAGAGAGGTCGACCAGAGCCTCTCCCCCGTGACTCCGTGGGAAGGGGGAAGGCCACTCCCACTTCTGATCGCAACCTATTGAAGAGTAGAGGGATGGTATTAAAAAGGTGAATAGTGCAGAAGTTCCCTTACCAACCCCGACCCATGAAGGAAATCACGATACCTGCCTAAGGTATGGATAGGATGAAGCAATGTTAGAATAAGGAATAGCTGATAGACGTCAGATGACAGCCAGCAACCCAGTAAGAGAATCCAGGCTCGATGTGAAGAAGATACAGGCAAACTAATAGCATCAGTAGCGAACTGCCGGCACCGCTGCTGGCACTAATAGTTCAAGCTGCTGACCTGTGAGCAAATTGCATAGAAAGCGGGAACATCTCAACCGTATGGCAGAGATAGAGAGGGACAGTTACGGGATAGTGTCTTGGGACATTATGGGGATGTGATGAGAGGATACCCTTCACACCCCCGGAGGTGGGAGACCCTGCCCCGCCTAGAGCCGACGTGATTGCTAAAAGTTGTCACTGATAGTAATATTAGTATTAGATCGACTGCACAATGAACGAGTTGTGTAGCCTTTAGTAGTGTCATCAATGGCATGTTGTGTTAGGGAAATGCAGATAGGGAATTTGTAGAAAGTAACATTAGAAAAAAAAAGTGTATAAAAAATAAGAGAAAAAAAAGGAAGGTTCTCTTAGGCCGTGTTCTGATTATAGTTAAAGTATCACGAACGACAATGAATCCCATTGTCTCCATCGAAGAATTGTAGTAAGATTTAAAAGCAGAATTATTAACGTAATTTCATTAAAGATTGTTTGAGTAAAGTAGCGAGACTGATATATTTGTGAAAGAGTAGTCTGATATGTTTGTTGAAAGAGTAGTTAGATTTTCATTGGGAAAGAGAAGTAATTTTTAAATTTGATGATGAAGTGAGAACAAATTGTATTTTTTATCCCTGATATAGAGATGCCCTTAAGAATGTTAGTTTCTCGACAAGATCGTAGGATCGAACAACTGTTAGAGTTTGCATTGTGGGGATTGATCATATAAAAAAAAGTAATGAGAGTAGCAGAAGATCTTCCCAAGGGTATACTGTAACGCACGAGCAAAAGAGAGAGAGGAACTGCGACGCATACAGTTAAATGTTTCAGTTGCACCTGTGGGTGAGTTGCACAGAAAACAGAGGCATGTGAGTCAGCTGTTGTGTGGACGTGCTGAGCGAGTGCCATGGGAGTGTGCATGTGTGAGTGTGTGTAGGTTTGCTA
>NC_087213.1:81524159-81536659 GCF_015104395.2 Macrobrachium nipponense | reverse complement strand
ACTATATATTAATATAATATATATATATACATATATTATATATATTAATTATATACATATATATATATATATAATTATATATATATATATACTATATATATATATATATAATATATATTATATATAAATATATATATAATATATATTAATTATTATTATATATAGATATATAATATATATTATAAATATATATATATATATATCTATATAATTATATATATATATATAATATATATATATATATATATATATATATAACATATATATATAATATATATAATATATTATAATATATATATATATATATATTATACTACATATATATATATACATATATATATATACATATATTATATACATATTATATTATTACATTATAAATATATATATAATAATATACATATGTATATATACATATATATATATATATATATATTATAATATATATATATATATAATAATATATAATATATATATAGATATAGTATATATATATATTCTATAATATTATATATATCATATATATATATACATATATTATATACATTATCTATATACATATATATATTATATGGTATATATATATCCATATATATATATTATATAGATATCTATATATAGTATACTTATAATATATAATATCTATATATATATATCATATATATATATATATATATTATATATTTTATATATTATATATATATATATATAATTTATAAATGTTTATATATATATATATACATATATCTATATATTATATAATACATATATATATATATATATATATACATATATATATATACATATATATATAACTATATATATATATATATATATATATTACATATATATATATACATATTTATATATATATATATTATATACATGTATCGTATATACCATAGTATATATATTACATATATATATACATATATATACTATATATATATATACATATATATATATATATATACATATACTCATATATATATATATCATATATATATACATATATATATATATATATATATATATATATATATATATATATATCTATTTTATATAAACCGCCTTCAATTCTGTGTGTGTGTGTGTTTGTGCGGGTGGGTGTGCGTCAAAGGTATAACTTTGTCTTAGATATGAAAAATTATGATGTATATTCCTGATCCAATTTAGAGTTCAGGCTTATTCTGTCAGAAGCAGCTCAATCAACTGGAACGGATATCGGCTTTTACATCAACCTAACGAAGACGCTTATGGTGCACTTCTTGACATCTGAAATGAAGTTGCGCCATTCAGTATTTCGCTTTTCCTCCTGACGGCCAAAATCTCGAGAGACTTTCAGATGAGATTCAAGTTTCGCCAGATAGTCTTCCATCAAATTTTCTTTTCTCAGCAATAATTTTGTACTCTGCATGCATGGGATGTACGTATTTATGTATGTATGTATGTATGTATGTATGTATGTGTTAGAGAGATAGAGAGAGAATACTTTAAAAAAACACGGAGAGATTATTATTATTAAATAAAATAATATGGAGACTATTATAAAGAGCGAGACGCGTGGTCTTACTGTTATGAATGAGACGCGAGAAGGAAGCGTTATTCAAGCCTCAAGACAAAACAAAATATCACGACTGTTCCTATAGCCAGGTAGTGACAGACCGAGCCGGAAATTACCAGCCACGACAAGCTCGCGATAAACACTTTGCATATACCAAACTCGCCATTGACAGACAACAAAGGGTGAATGAAAACTGAATGAGGTGATGTAGTGAATGGGTGAAGTGGTGATGAAGTGGTGAAGAGGAAGGGAACCCGATACGTCTGGTGAACAATGATGTAATCGACACGGCCATGAACTGTGATGTAACTAAATGCCACCGCCTAATCACCATAAAGGGAGCAGTAATGAAGAGGAGGAGGAGGAGGAGGAAGAGAAAGAAAAAGAGATACATAACAGAAAGGGACAGGGAGAACAAGTCGATATAAGTGGCGGTGAGCGGTGTGCAAATCCGTAAATCCATACCACAGCGCTTATTGGGACTTTTTCGCACTTAATTTTTTGAAAGTCGAAGATTGGACTCAGTGTATTCGGTCTCAAATCAAGCTGACTCCCTTAAGCAGCAGCTTAGGGAATATGGTGGAAACAACAGACTCCAAAGGGATGATAAGAAAAAACCACTACGTGGTAACCGCCTCGAAGATTTAATAATAATAATAATTTTTATTTTCAGCTTTAGGCCATATACGTGCAATATACAAAGTACAGACAATACAGACAGTAACATACACAATCTAGATACATGGGATAACATGATAATAATCGGCAATATCCAAACAGTTGCTGAAGTAGCATAAAAGACAGTAATCATAATCATGGTAATAACAGTAATAATATTGGGAATAGTTTAAAAAACACTAAAAGATATAGTAATTTGTGAACAGATTGTACATAATTAAATTCCAGCAAGAGAACTTAGGTGTTTACAGTAGTCAGGACTAGAGGGCTAAATACGAAAATTGATTGCAAAACAAACTGAATTGAAAATATTCACCGTAATAATTAAAAAGTAAAATACCAGTAATAACAGTAAACCGTAGAAATATAATAATAATGACAGATTTGCAGATGACTCGGCAAAGACAGAGAATAAGTCATTTAGGGAACAAACGCCTCATTTCCTTTCTTTCCCACAATTTAGATCTTCTTGCCTTACTCTTAGGATGTTTTGTATGAGCGAATTGCTACTGTTTCTCACTCGGGTTACAATGATTTTTAAGTCCTCAAGGTGGTTTTCTGTGAACATCTGTGTGGCGGAGTTGGTGGGGCGAGGCCATGGGTTAGGTTATATCTTGAGACTTTAATATTAGGACCGAAATTCTCGCCTTTAAGCATCGAGTTGTTGAAATAGGCAGGGGAATTCGTGGGAGATGAGGTGGGACGGAGCCCGTGAGGAACTTGACCCTCTACTATGGCGTCTAGCTTCACCGATGACCATAGGTTGTGAATCACAACGTAACATCTCTTCTCAGGTTTCGGCAATGGTGATTCACGATTGTTGGGCTTGGGTCCGGCCACGGTCTGTGAGTCCGGCGGTAAAGGAGAGGTTCTTTTCTTTGTTTCTACTTGCTTGTGTCTGCCAGCCGCCAGGCCTCTCGTGATCATTCCCATCATCATCCACGATGAGGGGTAGGGAGTGCGAGATAGGGTCGGGAGATTCACGAGGGAAGGTGATCGTCACTGCGGATCTATCTTCCACCGGAGGCACTGGGAAGGGAGAGGAGGTTGGGAGTCCAACGGTGGCCTCCGGGAGGTCTACAGGTGGCGTCGGTGCTTCATCCAAGGGGGAGAGGGCAGTACCCACTTGGGAGGGTATGGCCATCTAGACTTCGTGTCGCATGCTCACTTCTTTCGTGTTGCGAGGAAATAATAGGTGCCACATTCAAAGGAATCTGGTGGCTTGCTGTATGATTGTCTAATGATTCCTGCACACCTCACCTTTGATCGCATCCCCGATTCGTGAGAGGTTGCTAATTTGATAACGTCCCAGATCCGTGAAAATTTATCATTTGTTTCCTCAAGTTTTTCTTATTTATTTTCTTTTTTTCTGAGATGGATTTTGCTGTTTGGAAGGGTTATTCTGCCGCATGGTACACTGCAGGTAGGCTTAGATCAGCAGGCCCATTTGGAAGCAGATTGTAAGGGTCATTGGCGTAGATTTCAACCGGGTATTATGTAGAGACACTTTTAACACATTGTTTACTAAACAAAAACTTCTTTCAGTTTTCTTCTGAAGATTGAAAAAGAAACCCACAAATTCAATTTGTAACTTGTTTACTTCTAAGTATTTACAATTTAGTTTTACTCACACTCGAGTACTTTCAGGCCCTTCTGTGGCCCATTTTCAAGAGATGTTTGGGATGTTAGCCTGGGTCAAGACCCAGCAGTCAGACTGCTGGGCCTTGACCCAGGCTAACATCCCAAACATCTCTTGAGAATGGGCCACAGAAGGGCCTGAAAGTACTCGAGTGTGGAGTAAAACTAAATGTAAATACTTAGAAGTAAACAAGTTACAAATTGAATTTGTGGGTTTCTTTTTCAACATTGTTTACTATTAGAAAAACACTACTTTTATGGTAAAAAACGCGAGAGACCTCACACAGTCTAAAAACATGAGCTTAAATTTCAAGGAACAAAAACAAGCTAGAAAATTTGTTTTACAAAAACAAGCTAGAACATTTTTTTTAAACACTGAAAACCTAATACTGAAATTTTTTTAGATATATATATAAAAATGATGATGTTAGAACGTATTAGTACCTAACTATCTGAGCTAAGAACTGAGTGACATTGTCAGTTTTCAGGAGGACGACGTCAACTTAGGCTATATATAAGATAGTGGAGGAGGTCTGGCTGTTTAGGGAAGGAACAAGCTGTTTGATAATTAAAGATTCCAGGATGGAGAGAGAGGTCATTGGGTGCTTTGGTGATAACATTAAAATCTTCATAAGAGAATGATGTCTTGCATTTTTTACAGTGATCTCTTATATTAGAAAATTCTTTAGTTTTTAATTGACATCCGGTTCGGTGACTAACTCCAAGATGAGAATCAGCTCTGATTTTGAGCAATCTCATACTGGCTCCGATATATTTTCCAAGTGAAACAATAAACCACCAGAGACCGGATCAAGGCGGGAAGTCTCTCCTTATGATGAAATAATGACCCAACTGTCTTTGGATTTTCGAACACAATCTGATATCTAGAGCGGGAAATGTGCTGCGAATTGAGTTTTGCAGTGATTGTTTGAATTTCTTCGAATGTACAAAAGAAATGGAAGTATACATGAGCAATTTAAGATATTTGGTATGGACAGACGGAGTAGAAATCTATTATTCAAAAAGCTATTTACATACTTGTTGAATAAGAAAGAAGGATACGAATTATCTTTTGAAAAATTTAAGTAAAAACAGAATTTCCTCGTGAAAGTTGTGCCAGGTAGAGGATAACATAAAGGCAAGGTGCAACAAGGTGGAAATACTATTTAATTTAAAAGTGAAAGAGCAACTGCTGTAAAGTTTATACCTTGACCTGTAAATGTCTTTTTTCTAAAAAAAACTGGCATTAAAACCTTGAGGAGTTCCAGTGATTAAAATATCTAAAAATGGAAGTTTATTATCGTCTTCGTGCTCAATTGTGAACTGTTTATTTGGGTGTAAGCCATTAATATATTCCAAAAGATTTTCTGCATCAGCCCTCGATCTAAATAAAGCAATTGTGTCATCTATAAATCCTCTATAAAAGAGAAGACGACATGTTGACGGACGTCTTTCGAGCATTTGTTCTTCGAGAGAGCACATTGGCCATAATTGGACCTAAAGGGGATCCCATAGAGACACCATCTACTTGTTTGTAAATTCTCTTGTTAAAAATAAAGTGAGTGTCCTGCACTGCTATTTCTAAAAGTTTCCTAACATTTTCCTTCTTAAAACCGTGAAATAAAAAGTCATCAACAGAAAAGATTTTATCTAAAATAATATCGACCGTCGGCTGCAACAGTGTGTTCGTGAAGAGGGATGTGACATCAAAACTAACCATATGCAAGTTAACATCCTGGGGTAAAATAACAGGTACAAGGCTGGCGGAATTATGTAAATAATACTCATTATTGGAGAAAGGCTGTAACATTGGTACGAGATATTGAAAGTTCCTACCACGAATAATACTCTTCTGGTTCTTCATACGGAGTTTTATATAAACGAAATTTCTCGTACTGATATTACAGTCTTTCGCTAATAATGAGTATTCCTTACATAATTCCGCCAGCCTTGTACCTGATATTTTACCCCAGGATGTTGACTAGCATATAGTTAGTTCTGATGTGTTGTCTCGAAAATTTGGCCAATAAATTACAACAATGCTACGATGGCTGTTTGCATTTTTATTCCTGCTCAATTTGCGGCGTTCTAGATGCCCCAATCTTCCAGTATATAGTATGTATATATATATATATATATATATATATATATATATAGATATATATATATATATATATATATATATAGATAGATAGATAGATAGATAGATAGATAGATATATAGATACATAGATACATAGATAGATAGATAGATAGATAGATATATATATATATATATATATATATATATATATATATTCGATAGATAGATATATAGATAGATAGATATATATAGATAGAGTAGATAGATAGATAGATAGATAGATAGATCAGATAGATAGATATATAGATATATATATATATATATATATATATGATAGATATCTATATATATATATATATATATGTCTATATATATATATATATTTAGATATACTGTATATCTATAGATTATTATATTATGCCTATATATCTATATCATATATATATCCATATTGTATTATCCATATATATAATATATTATATTACTATATTATTATTATATATATTCATATATGTATATATATCTAGTATATATATGATATATATATAGGTGTGTGTGTGTGTTTATGAATAATTATTACATCACCGTGATTCATATAAATTATTCGAGTTACAAATGTCCTTTAATATCTAACTCGCTATACCTCGGAAATAATATATTTTCTTATATGTAAACCGAAGGGGATTTTTTTATTTTATTTGCTCACTGAAGTCCTGATTTCTTCTCTGTCTGCTGGGCGCGGGTTCTAACCAAAGAGAGGACGAAATTATTATCAACTAAAAAAAAAAAAATCCTCTTCGGTTTACAGATATGAAAATATATTAATTCCGAGGAAGAGCGAATTAGATATCAAAGGACATTTGTAGCTCGAATAATATATATATATATATATTATATTATATAATATATATTATATATATATATATATTTGTGTGTGTGTGTGTGTGGTATATTTATATGTGTGTGTGTGTGTGTGTGTGTGTATGTGCATTAAGCTACACATGTCCTTTAATATCTAGTTCGCTCTACCTCGGAATTAATATATTTTAATATATTTCACCTGAAGGGGAATTTTCCCAGTAACGCTCAGGTATTCGTTGTTAGAGTCAGCATCAACCCACCTCGACATTAATAGCTTTGTAGTGCCTAGATAAAGATATATAGATAGCTACATATATATATATATATATATATATATATATATATATATATATATATATATATATATATATATATATATATATATATATATATATAGATTACCAGCGAAGGGTATTTGATACTTGGTATGCGGTAAACCCGAGCGTCAAGGCAAACTAGTAGTCACACACTCAATCTCTCTCTCTCTCTCTCTCTCTCTAAGCGACCGCTGGCATAGCCTTTCTCTCTCTCTCTCTCTCTCTCTCTCTCTCTCTCTCTCTCTCTCTCTCTCTCTCTCTCTCTCTCTCTCCATTCTAACAGGTCATCAAATGAGAGTCAGAGTTATATAAAAATACAATATTTATTTAACAATGGAAAGATAATAATTCAAGTCTCACAGACTAACTAACTCAGTTAAACCCCCAGTATGTAAATGTCTTAATCAGTAATTAGTCACACCAATTATCTCTTCTCCAAAATATAATAGTTCCCTCCACATGGGACTCTCTGTACCCTCACTAGGACACTTAGTCCCCTCCACTAGAACGCCCATTACAGCCTGGAGAACCACACACAAACAATTAAAAACTTTCGCAGAGCTATCCCAGCATTCTGCTTTCTCGCACAGACCTCTCTGTAAGTCTCCCCATGGATTTGGCTAAAGATGCCATTATGAACGCAAGAGGCGCACACGTACATATAACTCACACATAACTACAGAACGAAAGTTGACCCGCTTAACTATGCATCTTCATATCACTCCATCCCAGAAATGATTTATCAGCTTTCTCAGGTCAACGCTTTAGACTGTCTCTATGGGTAGTCTGCACATTGCAAAAAAGTCACAGCACATCGCATTGGCATATTAAACATATTATTAATTATAACCCCTTTCATCTGACATATATATATATATACATATAATACTATATATTATATATATGAATATATATATTAAGATATATCTTATATATTTTATATATATATAATATATTTTTTATTATATGGTTTATGTGTGTGTGTGCCTCTATTCTATCTAAATTTTAATTAGTATGGCTTCCACTACACTTGAATGGTGTTGCTTAAAATTCTCTCTCTCTCTCTCTCTCTCTCTCTCTCTCTCTCTCTCTCTCTCTCTCTCTCTTTCTGATTGTGTTTGTGTTCTTCCGAATGTCTGAAACTTTAATACAAGTTGAAGCTCTGCTGCGGATGTAAAGTTAAAGAACATTGGTCCCTCTGGTGCATATTCTCCCCAATTCAGGATTTGGTTTCATAAGATAAAATTATCAAAGTTCCATCCTCAGAAGTTGGCGTTCTCCTTATGATAAATTATGATAATTGCCCAAGGTAGTGTTAAGCCCAAGACCCGGCGTTTTGAAGCGAAAGAGAAATTGTGAACAGCAGTTTTCTATTAAAATAATGGCAATATCATAACAAATGCGACAGAATTGCAAAACCTTACATCTCTCGATACACAAATGGGCTCTCACAAAGGCGACCCACCGGTTTTAAAGTATCGAAAAGGTATTTATTTGACCTCACTCAAGGAATTTGCTGAAAAAGAACACAAACTAATTTCAGGTATATAAACACTATGGTAAAACATCAAACTGGAACAAATGGAACGAAATAAAAGAATATTTGCAATGAAACATGGACCAATTTGCAGGCAAAATGACTGAAGTTTCTGTCACACTAACAAACCAATTTCATGTATGTTTAATTTTACTAAATTTTTAGACTTCGCTGAGACCTGCCTCATTCGAAGAATAATTGCTTGGTAGTAACGTTGGTTTCAGGCGACCTTTGGTTCTCCTTAAAATAATTCCTAATTATATCAAGATGCTACTATTTAAGGAGTATTATCATTAATATTGTTTAAGTTGTTGCCTTCTATCCATTTCGCTTTCGTAATAAAACACATTTGTTTAACTAACATTTGTGCTAGGACATAAATTGGTTACCCTCCAGTTTTGACTGGCCAGACAAAATTCAATAGTCAACAGTCATCACCGACCTTTAATCACTTCGTCTGACATTACGCTAAAACGGTATTTACAAAATATATTGATTGGCTATTACCATAAGCATTAATTCATTTTTCTCAAATTTAGGTTTCTCATTGCAGAGAAAGAAAGGTAGAACAATTGTGTTATCTGTTATGGTATTTCACTTTTCTACTTTCTAAGACATTACATTTTACCTTATCTCCTCTTTGCTATTGCTAATGATGGTTTTACATTCACCATTAATACCTTCAATGATAATTCTGAACCTCGCCGTGGGACGATTTTGCAGTATCATATCGTCCGATAATTAACACAGTGTCTTTTTGATGAACGTTCACCACTTTGCAGAATCATACACCAGCTGCTGTAGCCCTTGCATATTGATTCTTTTGCAGCACTTCTGGACGTTTTGCCCTCGCAAACCTTTTTTTGTTTTTCTTGCAGTCTTCTATGGATGGTCTATCAACACATTTGTTGCATTAATTTGCAATTGTATAATGGCTCTTGAAAACATTGACACATACTTGAAATATCGTTATTCTAAAAGGAAATTTTTCTACAATCTATGATCAGGCTGCCAGGTTTAATTTTGTATATCATTCAGGAATCTAGTTTCAATGGTAAAATATTTTTCTCGGTATCGAACGATTTCCATTTAATTCTCACTAGCAAAGAAAATGCCTTTCAATGACAGATTGTTCAAATGCAGTTTTCTGACATCCCTAAGTGAAGACGCAGGTTTGCTTGCCTGATCATTTTAACCCTTTGCAGATTCCATCCTCCCAGGAATTGTTACTATATCCATGTCAGTTAAACTGAGACCTTTCGCTCATTTCCTTTAAAAGTCGACTCTTCAGTTTTTGGCAACGTTGCACAACCTCTCATTTGTCGTCCAAACGCATAAAGAGCACAATTGAAGCAGTATCAACCGAGAGTCATCTGAGTTCACAAAAAGTGTTTCTAGTAAACAGTCTTCTACTAATGCGAATGAATGGAATGCAAGTAAAAACAACTTTCTTTCTTAATTGTCTCAATCCTCATGGCCTCGCTCTGATGAACTACCATTTCCCTCTAAAGTGAAAAAAAAAAAGTACTGCATTTGAACAAAATTTGTTTGTAATACAATTGTGGTTTTCGACAGGCCGCAATACGGGTTTTTGGGCCCATGGGTTGTTAATTAAGAAAAAGATTTTTTATGAAAAACAGAAAAGTAAATAGTTGTCAAGCCTTTCATAATTGACGACCGTTTGGGTTTTATAAGGCTTGACCGAATTCGGTCTCATTCTTTTTATTAGCAAAAGCTAACCAAGGAGAACCGTAGATCTTTCACTTGCCGGCGTCGATGACTTTTGTTGTTGTGACGCTAGACTAATATAAACCATTTCTTTTTTCGTTTCAGAACCACGGCCACTGCACCTAAAAGGATTTCATAAGGTCATTGCCTTTTATTATCTGAAAAATATTTCTTTTGGTTTCTTGGTTATTACTGTTTGAAGTCCTGGATGGAGTTTAAACCCTTAATGAATGTAATTTCTATCCCGGGGAAACACCCAAGTCTCTTTTTCCAGCAACATTGGGCTATTCTCGTCAGATAGATATCTTCAACAATGAGACCATATTCCTCTTGCTTTTTCCTACTTCTTGCGAAAATGGTTTCATTATAACCGAGGACGAAATTGTTTGAAAACGTCATTGCGTGACCCTACCCTGATTAACCAATTTTGGTGCGCCTGATGAAGATTTTGACGGCTTTCAGTTAACTGCTCCTCCCTTAAAGATTATCACTTCCTACGACAGTCGGTTGTGTCTTCTCTCAAAGGGTAAGATTCCTTTGTAGACCCAGACGGCTAAACAGTTCGGTGGATAAAATGGCGTAAGTATGATCACAACTAAACGTTATTTATCTGAAAACTTACCAAACATTAGTCGGGGGGTTATAATAGATGGTGGGCATTCGAAAAATTAGCCAATACATTTACAGTGTAATATAAAAACATGAAAAGAGAACTACGGTAGTTAGAATTGGATTTTACTCCCACAACAAAGCCTCTATTTCTTTCCACATCCAGCTTTGTTTACACATCACTCAACCTTCTCTCTTTCATACCATTCACACTTGCAAGTTCTTTGTTCAGCAATTTATATTTGTCAAATTCAACCTGGGGCTTCAAACGTTAACTTCAATGAAATTTCATAGTGTCTCTTTAACACGAATCCTCCAACTCCGTTGAAACGACGCGGAAACGAAAATATGTTGCTTATCCCACCACAGATGATGTTTAAGAGACATTTCCTTAATTAGACATTACACAATCATAATATATCACCTGACAAATGTATTACTTTAAATGAAAGTCTTCAAGGGTTTGTTTTATGATAAACAATCTGATGGTCCATCTTTAGAGACTAAACAGATATTTGAAATATAAACCTACTAAATACGTATAAAACTTATTTAGAATAGGTATGCTCACAAAAGTAGTGCATGAGACATCTACAGCTGAAAAGTGGTGATATTAAAAGTTACATTACGTAAATTCTGAATCAAGATATGAAATTTCACCAAATATAAAGAGAGCTATGTTTTTACAGCAAACACTTTAATCCGGTTGCTAGTCGGCGCATTCAAAAGGAAAACTCATCATTTCACCAAAATTTATTAAGTAACTGTAAGCATCAGAAAGACTAAAATAACAAAACACCAATTACATAGCACACATTCCAAAATGGCCACAATGAAACTTCTAATTACCTAACGACCGAGATCAAAATCCTCATCATAATCCGCGGTAATTAAATAAATCTTAGGAGAGCTTTGATACTGCAATCCTGAGAGCTATGGCAACATTTAATTTAATTACGTGGGTATTTCTCAAGGACTCAGAGGTAGGAAAGCTAATTACGGGGATTTTAGGAAAAGGATGATATATCCATGACTAAGAGAAGATGATAAGAGTTACTCTTTGTACAGAGTACAAAGAGTAACTCTTATCATCTTCAAAAATAAAAAATAAAAAATGCGCCGAAATTTCTTAGCAACAATCGAGTTTTCTGTACAGCGTATAATTCTGTATGAAACTCTCAACCATGGCCCGGCGTTGGCCTGTGCTGTTTGCACATATAGCGGTGCAAGACCCAGATTATGGCTAAGTTTAGCCCTAAATAAAATAAAAACTACTGAGGCTAATGGGCCGCGATTTGGTATGATTGATGATTGAAGGGTGGATGATTAACATATAAATTTGCAGCTCTCTAACCCCAGCAGTGTTTAGGATCTGAGGGCGGACATAAAAAGTGCGGACGGGCAACAAATAGTCATCTCAATAGTCTTCTTTGGAGAAATCCGCCGCATTGGCGGCATGGCGAATAATTTTCTCTTCATTTCACTG
>NC_087213.1:81504159-81519159 GCF_015104395.2 Macrobrachium nipponense | reverse complement strand
GTATATATATATATATATATATATATATATATATCTATATACATATATATATATATATATATATATATTATATATATATATATATATATATAAAGGCACGAGAAGGACGCAGGAACATATATATGTGAATATATATATATATATATATATATATATATATATATATATCTATATATATATATATATATATATATATATATCTAATAAAAGGAGCCCATAAAAACACCAAAATATTAGATGGAACTCTGTTGTACAGAACATATCTATATATATATATATATATATATATATATATATATATATATATATATATATATATATATATATATATATATATATATATATATATATATGTGTGTGTATATATATATATATATATATATATATATATATATATATATATATATATATATATACACACACACACACATATATATATATATATACAGTATGTGTGTGTATAAATGAATCACGAAAATTTGGGAATGTGGTGAATATATAAACAAAGGCAAAAGTCATGAAGGAAAGTGAAACAATGGATTACCGCTGCGAGGCCTTTTGACTCTCGTCCTTTACTAAGCAGACTGATACAAATATGAAAGTAAGTTTATAAAGAAAACTCACATAAATGACAGATAGGGATTATAAAGGTAAATATGTAGCTGGAATCCACCATACCCGGAGAATTATTAGACATACCCAAAACAGGGGTACAAGTTAAGAGGTTTACAAAAGATCAAGTCCAACTGCTCTGAAGCAAGGACCAAAATCAGTCTGGAATGAATCTCAGGTATTTTCTGCTCTTCCTTCTTCTCTACATGAACCAAATATCACATCTCTGTCCTCATTCTCTGACCACGTGTCGATCCATTCTACAGTCTCCTTTAACATTACCTTTCCATGGATATGTCACCCACTTTCAGTCTTGTCAACTACAATAGCATCCTTCCTTTCCTCGTTATGGACATCTTGCTCTCATAACCTTGCTCTGACTATTAATCATAGACATCAATATGTAGGACAAGAAAGACTCACGCCTTTGCGTTTGAACAGTTATAGTATCTCCCGGGCACCTAATAAAATATTATAGCCCAATCTTATCATTAATATACTCCTAAAGGTATTTTCGGGCACCTAATATACCAGCCCTATATATTGCATCTGTGCACAATTACACAATTATGCTATTATACAATTGTACAATTATATTTACCTATTACAAAGAGTGACAAGTACTCTTTAACAATTATCCATGATCATGCCATAATATATCAGTAACCACTATTCTTAATCAGGTTACCTATTACCATAATATATCAGTAACCACTATTCTTAATCAGGTTACCTATTATCATATTAATCATGTATACATGTTAATCTTTTGATTTTTACCTTTTTATTATTTTTGGGTACCTAATCATTATTATTACCAAACATGGATCTAGATTTTCCATGCATTTATCTTTGTTTATGAATATGTCAAAAAGGGTATGTAACAGAACCTTTTTATGCATTTAATCACTTATTATGTTTATACCTAAACATATGTTACGAGCACGCTCCTAAGAAACAATGATTAAAGTAACTTTTGTTATTCAAGGCTTAAATGGTAGCAGACCGAGCCTAATGTAATAAATACATTATTGAATTACAGAATCTGTAAATAAAAACCCATGACCTGAGGTCATGGCATTAGGAGGGTCCTACGTGACCAATGCAGATCTAGATTATGCTATGCGCTGTCTGCAGTAGCCTGGTTTAAATCTGTTTACATTGTCATCGTTTTGCATTACTGATAACTTTGCACAACAACTTCCATGGGAAGCGGTTGACCTGTTAACCTACGCCGGAAACTTGTAACTTCCGAGCCGGCGGACTACGTATGTTTTTATATGAATCGCTGAGATAGCTAATGTTTCGCTATCGACGTGATGCTTTAGAATGGCAGTTCTGTGCCAGCGTTCAAACATATCGGTCTCCCGACCGAACTGCATCTCTTAGTATGGAGTTACAGAATAAAGTTGTTATACCTTTTTTCAACTTATCTGTTTGAATCCTCTCCTTAGTTTAAGAAGAACCACTCTCTACTAAGATATCACATAGGAGATGGAAGGAACCAGAAATACTCACGAATGACAGTCGTAAGGAGAAACAAACAGTCTTTCGCAAAAGCGAAGAGACTAATACTGGTGGCAGCTTTAGACGAAGAATAAGATTAACAAGACCCATATCAGCCGACCGAAGAACTACAATAACCAACTTCCACCTTCAAAATCAATACTAAACAGAGGAAACGGGATCTTCAATCAACGCAACATTTTATGAAGATGAAGATATGTCCTTCATCGAGAAGAATACAAGCATCAACATCGACGTTTGAGTGACTGTTGTCACTTATCTTCGAGAATCAACACCGGACGAGAGCAGCATCGAACATCAACAGAAAGAAGAAAACACATAAAGGAAACACAAAGGAAACAACGCGCGATCACTGGCAAGGACGCAAAGAGTAGAGCAAGAGGAAGTAATGCGAGGAAGGAGGCTGTGACGTCATCAATCTTGGACTTCTTCATGCATCATGAGCCTGAGAGAAGACCGTGACGTCATCACGACTTCCGACGCGACGACGACAGGAACTGTGACGTCATCCCATGTCAACAATCCTTCACCATATAATCTTGAGCTAAGTACCATTTTATCTATTCAGGTTTTTTCCTCAGTGAAGTGTTGTTCATCAGGAGTTGATCGTCCAGTATTCTGGGGGTGAGTTGTTCGCCATCTTAATCTTCCTTCATTACAGAATCAATCTTCAACCACGAGTTCTTGCCCGCAGATTATTTTTTTTTCTTCTCGTTGTTGCTAATCGTTTCTTGCAGGAATTCTCCGTATAATATTTTTATCAAATTATCTGTATTTTGTATCTTTTGGGGGTTTTATTTTCCTATTACCTATAACAACATTTATACAGTATATTGCAATATATGCGGGCTTTACGTAGTGGTCGAGTGTACTCTTATAGATATTTTGATAGGACCGCCAAGGAATAGAAGTGATAAGAAAAAAGTAAAAGTAAACATGGCAACTACTCCGGCTGGCAACCCCAATGTGGTGACTCGTGAGCGCGAGGTCAGCAATTGTCCCTTTTCAAGGTCGGGTCAATGGGTTCCTGCCTCAAAATGTTGAGGCATGGATCTCATCTGTAGACGCTCATTTAAATGCAAAAAGCATCACAGACCCAGCAGTACAATTACAGGAGGCCAAAAGCTTCATAGACTTTGCTAAAGGAGACGCAAGTGCTTATCTAAGGGGTGTTTCTTTCCAAGAGGCGACTACATGGGACGAGTTCAAAATCAGATTACGTGCCGTGTATGGGGGTGAAGAGGCTTTAGATGTAGTATTGGCATTGAGAAATATCCTTAACCAAGCCTCCATGACTCAGCTTAATGTTGTCGAGCGGGCGGCGCTAATTGCCGACCGGCTAAATGAATATCAAGTTAGTTTAAGTAACTCCGGGTGGGTTACGAGTGCCAGAATCGCCGTGAAAGATTTTATCCGTTTAATTTATCTTACGAGTATTACTGCAATGTTGCCTGAAGCGTTAGTGCGGTGTTTTGACAAAAAATTGCAGCCCAACAGTACGGAATTAGATGTGTATAAACAAATCAAAAAACACATGTCTAAATGTACCGACCTAGATCCTTCGCTCATTCAAGTTTTTGCAAAAAATGAGAACAAGCCACAACAAGTAAACGTGGTACATACTAATAATCAAGTTGCAGGGATGGTTTGTTATAACTGTAAACGACCAGGTCACATGATTTCAGACTGTCGGACGCGTTTTTGTTCAATACATAATAGTTCCACTCATTCATATAATCGTTGCTACTCGAGGAATCAACAGCAGAATCCTATAAACACGCAACCAGTTGCCAGTGCAAATAAAAAGAAGGGTCCTCAGTACTATAAAAAGAAACAAGCAAACGGCAATGCTGCACAACAGCAGAAACAAACAAATCGTGCTTCAGGTACCTCTGTTCCTGGGCCGTCTAGCCAGAACTTGCAAGGTCAAGCGAATTTTCAAGGTGTGCTAAACAAAGCAAATACCACGTAGTTCGCTCCAAGGGGGGAGAGGGCGATGTTGGGTCATCAATATCAACATCTTTTGTATCAAATAATCAGTTTAATCATTTATCAGATCATTGTGAGGCAATTGATTTTCCTATGAAACACACGGCCGAATCCAAAAAATCTGTGCAGGTTCCCGTAGATTTGCAACAAATTCATGCAATTATTAGTCAAGACGAGTTGCGACCAACCTTACATGCAGTAAATTTGGACCATAAGTCATTCACTTTGTTCTTTGATTCTGGTAGTCCACATAATATCATGGATTTAAGGACTCATCATTTACTCTTTTCAAACTTCCCTATAGAGAAGTCCGGAATAAGGATCTCAGGCATAGGAAATAATGAATTAAATGTGGTAGGAGTAACTCATGTTCAGTACAAGGTCGGTAAGCGCACGTTTTCCGATACCTTTATCGTTGTACAAAACATTAATATGTATCCCGCAGTAATTATCGGATACCCATCTATGGGCACTCAAAACATTATCTTAGCACCTGCAAAACACGGCGTGTATATCAAAGGAAAATTCTATAAGTCTTCTAATACCCTAAAATCAGTTTTAGATAATAAAGAGACAGACAGAGTAGTCACTTACATTGAAGAACCAATCACCTGTCTCATGAACCAAGAAATAATACATGCAACCCAACAGAACTCTCGCTCGCCCGTAATATCAGCTTGCACGCAAACTCTCGAGCCGAACGTAACTTCGAACATATTAGTGCGTGTAAAGAAAACCTTGCCAGGATCTGAAACGTTAATCCTTTCCGAAACTCTGAAAACACACGGATTATCCGTCACAC
Source organism: Macrobrachium nipponense (assembly GCF_015104395.2). NCBI lineage: Eukaryota > Metazoa > Arthropoda > Malacostraca > Decapoda > Palaemonidae > Macrobrachium > Macrobrachium nipponense. The sequence continues at coordinate 81,514,229 of NC_087213.1, read as the reverse complement.
AAGCCATTTATACAGTCGGCTCACAACAACAATGTCACATCGAAGTCTGTAATCATTTGAATACCACTTTAGTAATCCACAAAAATCAACATATCTTGGATGCGGAAGTTTATAAACATCGCATTCTTACCGTAGCTGAGATAAATCACGCTCAATCAGTTGCGGATGAATCCCTTTTGCAATCTATAAAGAACAAAATCAATAAGGACATTCAAGAAGAAGAAATTCAGCAGAAATTTTTGAATCTTTTAACTGAATATATGATGTTTTTCCACTACGGATGAAACCTTAGGAAAAACGGATGTCATCGAGCATCAAATAAGGCTCAAGGACAAACAGAAAGTAATCTATGTACCTTCGTACCGACTTCCTATGAAATTTCAGAATGAGATAACAGAGGAATAGTAGGTAAAATGCTAAAAGAAGGAGTCATTAGGAAATCAAACAGCCCTTATAATTTTCCGTTAGTAGTACCGAAAAAAGATCGAACTTGGCGGATATGCGTCGATTTTCGTCGTTTAAATGAAGAAACAATCCCTGACCGATTCCCAGTACCATGTACTGATGATATCCTATCTCTACTAGGTCAGAACAAATATTTCACCAGCTTGGACCTACTAAAAGGATTTCATCAGATTCCGTTGGAACAAGAGAGTATCCCATACACTGCCTTCAGCACAGCCAGGGGACATTATGAATTTTTGCGATATGCCTTTTGGTTTACGTTGTGCTCCCATAACTTTTACTCGAATGATAAATATTGTGTTTGGAGACTTGTTAGGAGATATCCTACATGCCTACATGGACGACCTAGTAATCTTTTCCAATACATTAGAAGAACATCTACGTAAAATTTAGAGTTAGTGCTACAAGACTAAGGCAGCATAATTTAAGGGTAAAGATAAGTAAGTGTGAATTTTTTAAAACAGAACTAGTCTATTTAGGTTTCACGGTTTCTTATAGTGAAGGTCTTAAAGTAGTCCATGATAAGTAATCGGCTATCCGTAACTTTCTGGATACCTACTAACGTCAAGGGAATACAGCAATTTTTAGGGTGTAGCGGATACTATAGGAGGTTTATTAGGAACTACTCCATCATAGCCGCTCCCCTAACCGATCTTATAAAGAAGGGCGTAGATTTCATATGGTCTGAAATTCATCAACAGGCGTTCGATAAATCGAAAGATGAACTGTGTAGTTCTCCTATCTTGAAATTTCCTGACTTCGGTACGGAATTCTTCATAGCAACAGACGCCTCAGACCTAGGAGTAGGTGGGGTATTGCTTCAACAATATGATAAACAGTTTTTCCCTATAGCTTTTTATTCACGTAAACTGAGACCTTCCGAAAGTAAATATGCAGTAATAGACAAGGAAGGGCTCGCTATGTTAATTCACTCGTGCATTTTAAATTTATAATATACGGTTATCCCGTCAAGGTTCTCACTGATCATAAGCCCCTAACCGACTTCTTTAAAGGCTTTAGTCACAGCCCTAAGCGAACTCGGTGGCACATGATCATCCGGGACTTTGACGCGAGGATCGGGTATTTACCTGGGAAAGCAAATATCATTGCTGACGCATTATCACGCAACCCCTCTTCATCTTGTACCGAGCCATTAGCTGAATTAATAGATATCTCAACCTCCACGCCCATTGTTAAAAACTATATCTGAACGCAGGAAGATCTTGGGCTGGAGTGCTGAACTATTACAGACAGAACAAAGAAAAGATCCGCAAATAGAAAAAATCATCATTGCGTTAAACGGAAATCCGAAGGAAAAGGAATACATAAAGTATAAGCAGCAGAATTATATCATCAAAGATAATATCCTGTGTAGATCCGTGACGAGGAAAACCCGCAACACACCACAGTTGAATAACAACCAGGTGGTGGTACCTATCTCACTCATACCCACTGTCTTAAAATGGTTTGCATGAAAATCCACTGCATGGACACCCGGTTATTCCTTAATGTCACAGAAAGCCAAATCCTTATTTTATTGGCATACGATGCTTACAGATATAAAAAGCACATAGCAAATTGTCGCACTTGTCAAGAATACAAAGGGCACACGAAGACACCTGTCAGCCTAGGGGCTTACCCCGTGCCAAATCAACCCTTTGAAAGAGTACACTTAGATTTATTAACAGGATTTTACGAGTCAGATAGAGGAAATAAGCACCTCCTAGTAATCATAGATGCTTTGACTCGATATACAGAACTGATAGCGCTTAAAAACAAAACCGCGGTCGGGGAGTGGGGGGCGCTAGAAAGTTTTACGAGTGCTACATTTGTAAACATGGAATTCCACACACCATTATATCAGACTCGGGCGGGGAGTTCAAAATAATATTTCCTTAACTCCTTGTGCGAATTCCTTTGTATAAAGAAAATCAATACCATGATCTATCACCCAGAGTCTAATGGCTAGTGGAAAGGGCAAATCGTAAGGTTTTAAAACATTTTAAGGGTCACCTTAGGGGGGGGCAGACCCCAACTGGACATTGCCATACCTGCGGTACTAAGCACACTTAATCACTCGTATCATGTGTCTATTAAAATGACACCGCACGAGGCACTGTACGGTATCCCAGCTAGAACACCGTTCCATTTACTAACACCTACAACTAATTTATCAAATCCTCTAAAGGATGTTATGGATCCAAGCATAAGTCGATATAATATAATTCGTAAGAATCTAGAAGAAGCACAAATAATAATGAAAAAAAATCATGATAAAATAGCTAAGCCAACTAGAACATATGCCGTGGGCGATCAGGTATACATACAAGTATACGTACGTAAAGGTTTAAATTATAAACTGACACCTAAGTTTGAAGGCCCGTTTAACATTTTAGAAAATTTAACGGCCAATAGATTTAGGGTTCAAATGTATCCAAACCCACTGATGTGAGAATAGTTCCATTGGCACATATCAGAATCTAAAGAAAGGTAGATGGAGTGAGGGAAAAAATGGTTGTATTTATGAAACTTGTATAATAATTTATATATATATATATATATTAATCATATTTGTATGTAAACCTATTCTTTTACACGAGTTATTACATATATTTTACTCATTGCCGGTTTTCAAAAATGAATCTGTTATTGTTAGGAGTGATATTGTGTGTTCAGACATCTTTGTTGTATGGAAAGAGCGCTAGGACGAAAGAAATAGAATTTAATCATGGCTCGATTATCGAGAGAACAGACAATGTTTTCATAGTGTCAAGTAATATAGTCATAGAAGTGGATATGCAGGCCATATTTTTGCCTGAAGATGACGTCCTTAACTTAAAGAATGACCTGATGAGGTTTGCCATTTCGCTTAAGGAAATGCACCAACGTAATTTTCATGCTAACTCAGAGATTTCGCTAGCTCAAACCCTAAGCGTCGCGGAAATGTTGTCTTATGACATACAAAATAAAACCGCCGAGGCAGAGGAACTTGCTCGTGACCTGCTGATGTGGTCTGTGCGGCACAATAATCTCGAACGCCGCAACCCGCTTATTCTGGCTGGACTAAACATCTTAGGATCTGTTGCAAATCTAGGCTTAGGAATTTCAAATCGCCTTAAGATAAATAATCAAAATAAAAGAATTGAGTTTTTGCAACACAAAACCGAATTAGCTTTGTCTGAACTTCGCAGTCAGTTATCTTCAATCAATCAAATAATGAGTATAGTAAACGAACATTCAAATAATATCGATCAGGTTATGGAAGTTCAACATTTGCTGGCTACGTTAGCTTACTATATTTCGAAAATAGATCATATCCGTGTGAAAATATCACATTTTATTGAGAAATCAAAAGATTATGTAGAAGCTATTACGTTAGCGACAAAGGGTGTGTTATCTCCACACCTCATGCCTATTAAAGATCTGACGTTAACTTTGGAAAACTGGACGGGAGAAAACTGGGTTATAATTGGTTATATTCCTTTATTAGACGCCCATAAAGTAGAGTTCTATTATAGCCTAATATCAGTCAGCGTTGAAAATTATAGGATTATGATCACTATACCTTTTGATTCTTCCGATGCTTGGCAATCATACAAAATAGCACCGTTTCCTACTTTCATGACGAATAACTCAAGTCCAGTAATATCCATTTGACGGGGCATGTACTGATTTCTTCTGATAGGAAATCATTTACAGTCATTAAAGACTTAGATAAACTCACTCACTGTTCAGAAGCCATGAATAATAAAATTTGTACAGCTGACTCTTTTGATTCTATCCTATATCAACGGATTCATGTGAGTTAGGCATCGTGCTAAACGGCTCTCTCTCTCATACAAGCGAAGGTTGTCTGGGGAAACTTTATCCCTTTTACAGTAATAAATTCAATTACAAAATGAATAATGGTTCCTGGATCCGTTACGACAAAGCCGGATTCCACGTCGTATGCCCAGATGGGACCACCGCCCATTCCCCAATCTTTGTAGCAGCTGATGGTTGTACGGGGACATCTACAAACTACACCGTCAGAGGGGTCAACACGATAATACGTGAGAAGGCGTATTTTGCGAACTATACTTGGGCGTCTACAATTATCCCATCACTACCTCTCCCATACAACGCGCGTGGCTCATCGTTTGACGCAACTGGCTGAGATGAACCACGCTTCACCGACTTATGCAGGTGGAGAAAATCTTCGTTACTACATTCTGCTGGCCGTTTGTTCAGCATGACGGCCATATTGGTTATCGCCGTCAACATCTTTGCTTTGCTTGGCGTAGGCTGAGGCATACACAGAAGGATCTCCAAGGAAACGTATTGTCCCGTCCAGATGACGTACCCGTTAAACTCAAGTCGTTTGAGTTTAGGGCCGCCTGAAACTGGCCATTTCGTTTTGTGCCTAGGGAAATTGTCTGGAATTGTGTTGTGTGTGAAAAGCGGTCTGTATGCTGGCAAAAATGTAGGACAAGAAAGACTCACGCCTTTGCGTTTGAACAGTTATAGTATCTCCCGGCACCTAATAAATATTATAGCCCAATCTTATACATTAATATACTCCTAAAGGTATTTTTCGGGCACCTAATAAAATATACCAGCCCTATATATTGCATCTGTGCACAATTACACAATTATACTATTATACAATTGTACAATTATATTTACCTATTACAAAGAGTGACAAGTACTCTTTAACAATTATCCATGATCATGCCATAATATATCAGTAACCAATTATTCTTAATCAGGTGCCTATACCATAATATAATCAGTAACCACTATTCTTAATCAGGACCTATTATCTTCCTTATTCATATTAATCATGTATACATGTTAATCTTTTGATTTTTTACCTTTTATTATTTTGGGTACCTAATCATTATTATTACCAAACATGGATCTAGATTTTCCATGCATTTATCTTTGTTTATGAATATGTCAAAAAGGGTATGTAACAGAACCTTTTTATGCATTTAATCACTTATTATGTTTATACCTAAACATATGTTACGAGCACGCTTCCTAAGAAAACAATGATTAAAGTAACTTTTGTTATTCAAGGCTTAAATGGTAGCAAACCGAGCCTAATGTAATAAATACATTATTGAATTACAGAATCTGTAAATAAAAACCCATGACCTGAGGTCATGGCATTAGGAGGGTCCTACGTGACCAATGCAGATCTAGATTATGCTATGCGCTGTCTGCAGTAGCCTGGTTTAAATCTGTTTACATTGTCATCGTTTTGCATTACTGATAACTTTGCACAACAACTTCCATGGGAAGCGGTTGACCTGTTAACCTACGACAGAAACTTGTAACTTCCGAGCCGGCGGACTACGTATGTTTTTATATGAATCGCTGAGATAGCTAATGTTTCGCTATCGACGTGATGCTTTAGAATGGCAGTTCTGTGCCAGCGTTCAAACATATCGGTCTCCCGACCGAACTGCATCTCTTAGTATGGAGTTACAGAATAAAGTTGTTATACCTTTTTTCAACTTATCTGTTTGAATCCTCTCCTTTAGTTTAAGAAGAACCACTCTACTAAGATATCACATAGGAGATGGAAGGAACGAGAAATGCTTACGAATGACAGTCGTAAGGAGAAACAAAACAGTCTTTCGCAAAGCGAAGAGAGGATAACTAATATATATATATATATATATATATATATATATATATATATATATATATATATATATATATATATATACACATTCTTACCACGACCGCCAAACACAATAAATTTATCTTCCTAGTATTTTGCACCTGCCCTGTTACTTCCCGTGCTTCATCTACTTTTCCACTTGCCTTCCGTTATGTTGACACCCAAATACCTCCTACAAGCAATTGTTCCCACTCTTCCAACATCCATATTTAAACGGATCTATTTTCTCTCGTAACGTTTGCAAACTCCACAGTATGCTCACAACATTTTCTTACTCCACAACTTTGTAAATAAATCGTGCCCTTACTTCACTCCATTCATACAGATAGCAAACAAACATGGATACATAAGACACCCTACTTAAGAAACCCACCTCTAAAACTAACTTTCTACCAACCCAGTTTGTGACCCCTACATATAGGCTACCCTCACACACTTCAGTTCAGTCATTCAAATCTCAACTGCTCACTTTATCCCCTATACCAAACATCCTCTCCAGACTCATATTGAGCGCCTCAATGGCGTGGTTCATATGGTGTTTGCGTTCCACCTCGGTGGTCGCTGGTTCGATTCTCGGCCATTCCATTGAGGAGTGAGAGATGTGTATTTCTGGTGATAGAAGTTCACTCTCGACGTGGTTCGGAAGTCACGTAAAGCCGTTGGTCCCGTTGCTGAATAACCACTGGTTCCATGCAACGTAAAAACGCCATACAAACAAACAGACTCATATTGCCTCTCCATTGATTCTCCAATAAGCCTCTGATAGATCCACGAATGAAATATACAACATTTTCTTCTTACATTCAAACTTCTCACATTCCTGTTCCATAACAACTCATGACCTGCACGCCCTCCCCTCTTAACTAACAAGTATTTAATTATCAGTCCTGTCATCTTTCTTCCATTCTCAATTAAAATCCTCCCAATAGACACGTTTTCTGATATACTAAGTGGCGACCTTATAATTTGTCTCCTAAATCATCTGTACCCTTATTAAAGGAACCAATGTTCCTCTCACTCATTACTTCAGAACCTTTCCCTAATCCAGACATACCTTACACATTCCTGTCAGTCAATCAATCGCACTTTCACCACCACTTACAGAATTAAATAACATCCCGAGGCCAGAAAATCTTTTGTCACTTCCAAGCTGCTACATAAAACTAGATAAAAGCACCTACCTCCGTAACATACTTACTACATCCAGGTTTGTCTTGTTCGCATGGCGGAGTCGCATAAAAATCAGGTGATGTTTCATACCTCTCATACAATTCTATTATTTACGTAACTTTTGTTTGTGTGTTTTTTTTCCTCCTCTGGTTCATATGAGCTCTACAGCTCGAACACCAGTTTCCTTTGTTTTTCTTATTTTTCTAACGTTAACCTACAATTCAAATAACCTGTGATTTTTTCTGGTTCTTTATCTCACACCTTTACAATAACTGCTCCAAATCATGTTCAACACAGCACTTCGGTCACGCATGAAACTTTTTAGTTATAACTTTTGCAAAGCCTCTTGCATCTTGAGTATCACGCACTAACATACGTACATGCACACATGTAAATTGAAATATGCATGCTGCAGAAAAAAATCTATTTTCAAACTTTTATTGTAGTTACGACAGTCTAGAAATACGAAACTTTGGACCGGAAAACGGTGAAATGAATATAAATGAAATCATACTAGAAAAAACTCTGGACGCAACTTACCGCACTGAAGCTCATCCTCGCCCCCGAGACAATCGCTGACCGTGTCGCACCTCCTAAAGTTGTCGATGCAAGTGTCCGCACACTGATACTCATTCGGAAGGCATCCTGTTCACGGATAGAAAACGGAAAAATAAAAGCACAATGTATCCTCACTGGGAAAGAGAGATATAACAACAGGTTAACGAAAATGAAGACATCAAGAATATTTAATATTTTTCTTGGCTTATTAGCGATAACTCTTATCACAAGCGTAACAAGACATTAGCTATGAGTTATTATAAATATCATCAATATCTCATAATGAACGAGCCAAAATGACTGATATTGGTGAAATGTGATTTGACGGTCGATGCAGGAGAGAGGCTTTCCATGAAAAAAAAAAATGTTTATTAACGAAAATTTAGAGAGGAAGCCATAATTACCATTAAATATTACAATTGTTATTATCATGTCCTCTTCCTTACAGAGTATTGTAGACATGGATGACCTACATTAACATCTTAACGAGGATATAATAGACAAAAGCCTTTGTATTAGAGAGAAAATAAAATGCCACGAGAATGCGGAGAGTCAAATAAAATCTTTATTTCCATTTTACAATGGTTATTCAACATCCAATATTTTCAAAATATATACATTGAATTATAAGATAACAAGTGCATATGATCTATAGAATGAAGTCAAATGCATATGGCCTTGTCCTCTCTCAAAAACACTTATAGCTGAAGTAATTTTTTAAAAGCTGAAAAATCAAGAAAATAACCATTCAAAATAATAAATTACTGAGAAATCGTGGTAAAATAATAAATAACTGAAACTTATCAATATTAAACAGTGAAATTTCGTATTTACAACATGAAATACCCTAAGTATGATAAAGAAGATGCAAAAGCGAACAGAATTAGTAAATTATTATATATGTTGTTTACTTCAGGATTAGTAGATTACATATTATGTTGTTTACTTGACAGAAAATGATTCGACGGTTTAATACAAATGAACTAAATATGGGGTCTTATAAATTTATGAAAAAATAGCCCATATTGTTGGACTAGCAAAACCTTCTTGCCAGCGACATTCAAGTCAAACCAGAGGGAGAGAGAGAGCTTAGGTCATGACAAATAAGACTGAACAACAGAAAAAAAAAATTACGAAATTACAATATTAATACACTCTAATTATCAATTAGCTAAACAGCGAAACAAGTCACTTGCTAATAATACCTGAAAGCCAAGTAATAACATTTATAGAGCTAGCAGTGGAAATACGGCAAAGCGTTTGCTCTAACTACCCCATCCCTAACGACTTCAACAAGGTCAAAAGCCTGCGAACCGCCGGCAACAGCAGCCGTAATGACCGCTGAAACGGCGGCAATAACAGTAGGAACGTTGCCGACACCTCCCATCAGTTATGCTCAACGCATCTCATGATTTCTACTGTAAAATGGTCATCACGGGGAATCGCCAACTTTCCGAACTGCAGGAGTATCGCGCACAGGCACCTCCCACATCTTACTGCAAAAAACAGTAGTTTGGTCTGTCTGTCTGTTGTCTGTAAGCACTTTTTCACCGGTGCGGAATTCCACGTAAGTGCTTAACAGCTGAGGGACCAATTTATTAGCATTAAGGGTTAAAGAGTGGTGAAGGAGAGAGGGTCTTTCCCTACTCAGTGACTACCTAACTAACAAGACCAAGCCATTTTCAAATCGTTGCTGAATATGGTAAGATACGAGTGAAAATTACATCAGGGAAAACTACTGCTTGGTTGGTAGTTTACGGTAAACACTGAATTGTGAATTCTTACGTTCTGACAAGTAGGGCAGGTAAAACAACATAGGAAATAACAAGAAAAGGAAATAAAAAGTTCGAGCGTTAGCTCGACAAAAAAAAAAAAAAAAAACCCGGGGTTAGATAATTGTTACTTTAGAGTACGGTCACATCGTCTGGTGACGTGGCACCCGGCCTCACCTGCCTTGTACCGGGCCCCACTAACTAGTTTCAGTAGAAAAACAAGAAAATGTGGAAATAAAACTATGTCATTCGCTCTTAGCAAGAAACCACTTTAGTGAATAGCTAACGACGTTTGGTTACTTAACTAGTCAGAATAAAAGCAAATACATACATGATGGTCCTTTGTTAAAGAATGTAGCCAAGACAAAGCATTAGACTTCCAGCAATGAATATGTTCTCAGAATGTCGTACTTGCTGCATCACAAAAAAAAAAA
>NC_087213.1:81489159-81499159 GCF_015104395.2 Macrobrachium nipponense | reverse complement strand
TGATCTCTTCATTTTCCATTATCCCCAATCCATCAAGAGTTCGCTCATTAACGTATTACTTAAATAAAAGAGTGGCGGAAGCCGGAGTTTAGAAGATACCGTGCAGCAATTATAGGAAGATTTAAGTGTGGGAGACGGGTAGATCCATGTTGCAAAGATTAACTTCACAGAGCACAAAAGATCAGTGCGGTATGCTTCAGAGATGGGGGATTTTCCTACACGTTACGGACAAAGGCCATACCATACCTGGAGTGCGACAGAGCTGGTTTTCAAAAGCAGCTGTCTGTACAAAAGGTAGATGCTGGAATCGGGTCAATCAAACCAACAATATGAACCTGTCAGGAGGGCATTGCAAATCGGATCGGACGCGTTGCCAGACGTGCGTTAATGAGGCAAAAACACCAGGGAAGAGCATAATTTCCATTCTTCTTTGGTCAACGGTCATCTGCATACCAACAGAGACTTACTGCCACACCTACATATGCTTTGTATATATACTCTCATAACATCATCTGTCCATATTTTACCAGTGAACAGGTGCAGAGAAGAGTGTGCTCGAAATATATTGTTGCAACGTTCAAATAGTTTTATGGCCGTTTACCTTTGTGTTATACTTTTGCACTACAGTAAAAGACATTCATATATACATACATACATACATGTATATATATCTATATATATATATACATATATATATATATATATATATAATAAGCGAATATTTAATGAAGTCACGTGCATCTACTGTTATTTTTAAGTGTATATTATATATATATATATATATATATATATATATATATATATAGATATATATATATATGTATGTATATATATATATGTATATATATATAAATATACACTTAAAAATACATATATATATATATATATATATATATATATATATATATATATATATATATTGTATATATATATATATATATATATATATCTATATATATATAGATATATATAAATATACACTTAAAAATAACAGTAGATGCACGTTGACTTCATTAAATATTCGCTTATTATATGTATATATATATATATATATATATATATATATATATATATATATATATATCTACATGTATGTATGTATATATGAATGTCTTTTACTGTAGTGCAACAGTATAACACAAAGGTAAACGGCCATAAAACTATTGGAACGTTGCAACAATATATTTCGAGCACACTCTTCTCTGCACCTGTTCACTGGTAAAATAATATATATATATGTATATATATATATATATATATATATATATATTATATATATATATATATATATATATATATTATGCAAATCTTTTGGGAAATGAAAGGAAAAGTAATTTTTGCAGAAAATGTCCTATAAAGATGTGCATTTTAAGGCTTCGTTTTTTGGTGAGGGGAATTTTAAAATAACTTATTATTAGAGCCGCTTTAGGGCGAGGTAAGATTGTATTAGGGATGTCGGAGTAGTCAGAGATAATAGGGTATGGAAATTAGGTTGATGTGAATAAAAGACCTCTCAATCAAATGTATTATTCAGATATTAAAAGATATGTAAGCATCACTGAAACTCTCTCCCTCCCTATCAACGGTATTCATTACACACCGTTAAAAACAGAAAAAGAACAGCAAGCCTAACTGAATCTCCCTTCCATCAAAGGTCGGCTTATTCATTAGACACAAATCAAAGATTTCAAATGTGTTTTAAAAGTCTCTCCCTGTCCATCAAAAGCATTCATCAGACCCCACTCAAAGGCGTAGGCCTATACTCGGTTTTTTTCCATCTGTCCACCCGCCTGTGGTGTTTGCGTATGGTAACATTGTGTCCCGGGATTTAGATAGTTACATTTAGCTTACATTCAACAATAATACTAATATCCTATTTCGAATATTAACGGTGTAATTCGCATACAGTAAATTATTAAAACACTTTTCAATTGCAAATGTGCACCCAGATATCCCTTAATTTACCTAAAATTTACACATAGCGTAACTATCTAAAGCCCGGGACGCAGTGTTACCATACGCAAACACCACAGGCGGTGGACAGATGGAAAAAAACAGAGTATAGTCATCACTACTATTCAACAATTATGTGACAATGTGGCAGGGCAGAGCGCGTATGAATTCAACGATATGAAATACATGTAGCCCAGCAACATTTACACCACGTACTTGATACGTAAAGCCATTGGGCATCTCTGTATCTAGTAATTAAGTTCAGATTGCGTGTAAGGAAAAGAATCATTCATAGACAAGCAAACCACTTGCCCCATCCACTTCATCAACCCCCGACCCCACCCCACCTTCCCTAACATCACATGCTACTCTGACCACCCACTACCAACCTCCATCGTCTGAAATCAATGCTAATAATAGGCTATTTTAAAATTCCCCCTCGCAGACCAACGAAGCCTTAAAATGCATATCTTTATAGACAATTTCCTGGTCAAAATTTCTTTTCCTTTTATTTCCCAAAACATTTGCATAAGCTCGTGTTACACCCTGTATAGGTATATATATGTGCGTGTGTCTTAACGTCGTTATATTAAGCATGAAAGTTGATTTGTTAAGGTTATTCTGTGTCACGAGGAAAGAATTTTTGTGAAGTAAGAATGTATAATAGCTTAAGATATTCTCAATACACACACACACACACACATATATATATATATATATATATATATTATATATATATATATATATATATATATATATATATATATATATATATATATATATATATATATATATATATATATATATAATATATATGAATATATGATAAAACATTTATGCATATCCATAATATTCATCGCATGTACCGTTTGTGGGAGCAGAATATTAAACAAGCAAAAATTTATCAAAACTGGACATGTTCCAAAAAATTAATACAACAGATTTCTCTCTTTAATTGAACAGTTGCGGTGAATTCATGCAGGTACATTTCACGAAATCCTGTTTGCATACCATGAAGGTAAAAGAAAGCAAGAACGCAGGGAAAATCTGTAAGTGATTTTATTTGCTTTGAAGGTTATTTTATGGGATACAATAAATGACAGTCATGTGAAAAAGAACCGGATGCGCGCTGAATATTCCAAGCATATATATATGTGCATATATATTGAATAAGAACATTCACAAACGCCTTTGAATCTCAGTCGTTGTGCAGCTACTTGCAACTGAATCCAGGTAAAAAAGACACAGGGGAAAAAAAAAAGTCACATTCATCTCTCTCAGACAGTGAACGCCAAAAGCAAATTTTAACCCGGTATGTATCCATTTATTTACCTTTGTGGCGTGCTTAGTACAAGTACGTGACCGTAAAAACATAAACAAAACATTGTAAGTATCAAATAGATAATGACTCCGGAGAGATAGTGTGAATTTTTTCCCGTGACTTTATTTCCGGCCACCTTGCAATTAGGTGTGAAATAGAATTAGAGTTTAGTTCCATGTTGTGCAAAAAGCCCACCTGAAAATGTTACAATTTGCCATTTGTTTTTACAAGGAAACTGCTTACTTATAAAAAAAAAAAAAAAAAACTATGGTAATCATACACAAAATGCCTTAAAATACATCCCTGCTTCATGAAAATTCTTTCCTCGTGTCGTAAAATAACTATAACATATCAACTTCCAAATTTACATCAACAGTGTCAATTTTGAGGTGTAAAGATGTTCACATACATACATGCATTAAATATATATATATATATATATATATATATATATATATATATTATATATATATATATATATATATATATATATATATATATAGGTGTGTGTGTGTGCGTGTCGCGCGCGCATATATTTAAACATCGTGACTCATAACTGACTGAACTAGAAGTTATACTTATTTCTTTGAGCTATATTTCAGAATGACTTTATGCCTTCGCTAAGAGCACCAAAGGAATGAAATATCCGACGTGATAAATGTCACTCTTTCTCAAATATCATATAATAAATAATATAATTAGACCATTCTTTCCCCGGAAAAGGAAAGCGACACTATGGTTAAACGATTCCACATAAACATTTCTAAACCGTTAAAACTCTGACCCGAAATATTGTGTGTTCTGGAATAACAACTGAAGCGAAGAGAATTTTCAGAGGTTGGACAGCCAGGCGGGAATTTGTGATGAGTAAATGGCGGAGGGTAACTGACCACCATTTCCAGGGGCTTACGAGATCCACTGCAGGAGGGGTACTACCAATTTTTGCGCTTAACGACGTCGACACGAGGGAATTCTATGTTATGTTTTCAGAAGTCCTTTGAATAAACATCTCTCGCCCGTTCCATCCCGTCGTGCAGAATGCATCCTGTGCAGATGCCGTTGCGCAATATTAGTCTCGTGGGAACATTACGAAGCTGGTGATGTGGACATCAAGGGACACCTTGTGAGAACATTAGGAATCTGAATATATAGCTGCAGGTCCCGAATTGCACATTTATCCGAATTTATATACCTTTTACTGATTTCCAAGAACCCGTGAATATCGGGATCTTGACCTTTTCCTTAGGGAGAGAAAGTTCTTTTGTATTTCAACAATGATCTTTTTTAATGACAAATCCAAGTGCCTAACCAATGAAGTATCCACTTTCTTCGTGACGACTTTTTTTTTGGATATAACAAAGAAAATAAGAGATTAATATCCTTCCAGCGTGCTTCAAAGGTAAAATTTTTACGGATATAACTAAACAAACGAGTAAAATACTATATACGTGTATGTATTAGTTAATAAATTCTATTATTATCCATATTACTATATGAAATGGTACCAACTAATGGCCTTCGAAGCTGGAATTAAATATGATCATAAAGGCAAAACCAAATTTGAAAGAAGAAGAAGAAGAAGAAGAAGAAGAAGCGGAGATGTTCACCATCATCAGTTTTGGCCTTATCGACCCCAAGGAAACGATTTAGCCGAGACGTATTACAACGAGGCTACGCTTCGAGTTCTGAGAATCACGATGAACCACAAAAGATGTAGTCGATTTACAACTTATTTTCCGATATCGCCTTGGGAACCCACCCCAAAAGTTACCTGTGCAGGAGAATTTCAACTTGGGCATGGGAAGACGATGCGTAACTGTTTCCAAAGGGTATTTTGGCGGCGCATTTAAGTTTGGAGAGAGAGAGAGAGAGAGAGAGAGAGAGAGAGAGAGAGAGAGAGAGAGAGAGTTACATAGCATTAATCATAATCTTCAAATATATATTCAGCGTCATGGCAATGAAGGTATGAGTCGAAAGCCTAATAAATCACCGAGTATTTGGTGGGAGAGGTGAAGGCTTTCATGCATAAGGGTCCCAAGCATTAGGTGGATGCCTGATAAGACGTCAGTCATGATTCTAAGCCACGCGAATATTGCTTAATTACCACTGTTAAGCAATCTAGTTTCATCTTCGTGCAAAATTTGCATAAGTTCACTGCTAAACCGAAAGAATAAAGACAACCCAACAAAATGTTCAATTTTTCGTGTTTCAAATTTGATCATGGAGGCTCCTTGTTTCCATTTTCATTTGATTATAAATATTCGAATCCGCTAAAGAAGTCACAGGAAAAAGTCACATCAATCTTTCCTAAATAGTGACTCCAAGGGTTTTAACCCGGCGTATCCAGTATCCACCTTTGCGGCGTGTTTAGTACAAGCCCGTTAGGCAATACCGTAAAAACATGAACAAAAGACTGTAGATATCATAAAGATAATGACCCCAAGAAATATCATTCCTAGATAACGACCCCGAGAACCCTTGGGCGCCACCATCCGGGAAAGATCCAAAATATTTTCTGGTCTATTACTTTAATGCCAACATAAATTAATTTGTCTTTTTTTTTTTTCTAGCCAAATTTGTGACTTTTTTCTGTGACTTATATCACGACTTAAATTTTCATATGACTAAAATCTTAATGGCTTTTAAAAACTACTGCGAGTAGAAAAGTCTGCAACATCTCTCAATATCTTAGACATGGATTTCCCCATCAAAATGGAATTTCCGTCGACAATCATTGTTAATGATACCAGTCAATAAAACCGCAGAATATAGGAAGAGATGCATTTTACAAACGCATGGAAAGATCCTAAATCTAAGATCAATAAAGGAATGAGGTACAAATGGCGTTTTTGTAAAGAAGATATTATACATTATTTGGTTTTCAAAGTTTATTAGTAAAATACAGCATAAAATGATGGACAAATATTTCCACTGACTGACAGACAAACAAACGAGAGAGAGAGAGAGAGAGAGAGAGAGAGAGAGAGAGAATCATATACAATTTATGGAGACAAAATGGTTATGGGATTAGAACGTTCCCAGGTTACTCATTCATTCCATCCTTGCCATTCATTCGTTCACTGGGGCTTTCTACCCAAAACGTGCACTGCAGCGTTGGTGAATGGTAAGTTGAATGGATGGCACACTTTGAAACATATGAGACCTTGAACTGCCGGAGGGGAGCGGAGGGGAGGCGTTATGGACGGTAATTACAGGCTACGGTACATTGCAGTGGTCGCCTCATTACGGTTATGTTGATAACAGCCGCAATACGCATTAAAATCTGCGTCAGAGAAGTGCCACTTATATCCTTGCCAGGGCATAACATAAGCCACTTTTAGCACAGCAAACGAGCGACTTGGAAATCCTTCTTTCTTCAAGTGGAAAGAACAGCTTAACTCCACAGGCCTAATGAAGGAGAAGAACGAACGAATACACATACATATTTACTCTATCATTTTAACGGGATAAGGTAGTTAGCTTCAATAATACCGGTAAAGCTTGTTTAAAGTGTGAAAACACTGATGTCAAAAGTAATCATTCATGTTTCTTGTACATTTTATGCATGAGGTATTAATCTATGATTGTTTGGTTGGTACCAGATTTGAGTATCAGTAAAGGTACTTCAATTGTGAATGGTTTAAATTTATGACTTGTTTAGTCTACTAAGGATGTAAATTTGATGATTTGACCGTATATAAACATGCATTTATCTAAAATATGTATAAAATCTTATTATATTGTAGTTGATTTTATAATAAAATTTTTAAAAAAGTACTTTATGTCTTATTCTTTTAAGACTGACGCACACAAACTATTTTTGTTACTGAACCTAATTGGGCGATCATCAACAGTAGTTTTCGAATGGAATGTATTAAGTGTTTCTTCCTTTATTTCTCGGATTATTTGCTGAGTTCCACTAACGATCCGAATATGTCGATGTATGAGAGAGAGAGAGAGAGAGAGAGAGAGAGAGAGAGAGAGAGAGAGAGAATCATACCTATTAAAACCGTTTGGACAAATCATCATTACCGATGTTAAAATATAAACAATCAATTCAAGTAATTAAATTTGAATTTTGAAGAAAATGATTCATCTGCTTTGTATTTTGCCACTGCTAAGCGGTTCTGGGCCCAATCGTCTTCTCATTTAGCAAGACGCCAATAATATGGTCCCTTTGTTCTGAGGTCGATAGTCAGATCCATCAATACTGGGTAAACACCCTTCTGTAACTATACTCTGTTTTTTTTTTCCATCTGTCCATCAGCCTGTGGTGTTTTCGTATGGTAACACTGCGTCCCGGGCTTTAAATAGTTACGCTATGTCTAAGTTTTAGGTGGATAAAAGGATATCTGGGTGTACATTTGCAACTGAAAAGTGTCTTAATAATTTACTGTATGCGAATTACACCGTTAATATTCGAAATATGATATTATTTAAAGCCCAGGACGCAGTGTTACCATGTGCAAACACCACAGGTGGATGGACAGACGGAAAAACACAGAGTATAGATCCAAGCTTAGGGCAGGCGGAACACTGAGCAAGAAGTGAACACTAATTTTATGGCAGTCGGGTCTCGGACGCTTGAGCTTACTCTTTGCTGATAATGAGATTTAAACAAAGAATACACTGTAATTCCACAGATGATATTTATCAAGAGGTTTTAATTGACCTGGTCTATTTCATTTCTTCATGGAGCATCGTTTTAACAACTAAAGGTGCTAAAGGTGCGTTCACACGGTCGAACAATGTCCGACGGACAAACATTGTTACCATATCATAGGCGAAGCAGGATGACGTTAAAAACGTTGAAACGATGGAAGGAGATCTGGCAACAAACTGTGGTACCAGATGAGATTGTATACCACTGTTTTTACTCTGCTCACTAGGCAAAGACCGGCAGACAATTGTTAATTGGTAATAATGTTTGTCCGTCGGACATTATTCGACTGTGTGAACGCACCTTAAGCAGCCATGATCCAGTGCAAGGGCTCATTTCATTCAAAATACCAGCGGGAAATCACCAGAATATTCTTCAGAACAAAAGTGATCTCGTAGCGGATTTGAGGGACACCTTCTCAAACAAAAGTATCACTGCCACATTCTGGGCAACCAGGCTGATAAATATTTTCGCTTACGCGGGGAGTAAGCCTACAAACTACTTTGCTGATGTTGTTGTTGTTGCCGTCGTCGTTGGGGGGGAGGGGGTAGGAAAGGTCTAAAATGGTCTGGAAAAGGTGTTACGCGTTGAGTTAAAGATACGAGAATTTTAGAATAGCATATTTATGAATTATTGATTAGAATGAAAATGTAAAAAGTGAATAACGTGCATATTAAAATATCTTATATAAAATATATCGTATTTTTTTCCCCCTTGGTGAAACAACAGGTTATTATGTCCGTAAATCTTAGCAAGTTTTATTTTATTTGGTGTACTGAATTTAGAGGGTATATTTCTGTTCAATTATTTTGTGTTTCCATTTATATATCAATTACGAAGACCACTTCACGTTAAGTTAGGAATATAATGTTTTCAACTTATGCGTCAGTGGAAAATCTTGCACGCATCCCGAGTAAGATGGAGGTCGGATCACGTCTTGTTTTCAGAGAAATGAACTTATGAATAAATTTATAAAATAAATGTTCCGACTTCAAGAAAACTCCATTTAATAAAGGAATCTAGGATGTCTACTTGTTTCAACATGGCTCCTCAATTATTTAAATTGGATGAAAGGTCACGAGAGAACATTATTTTTGTCCCTGTTACTCAGCAGTGTTTGTTTATTTGTTTGTTTATATGGTGTTTTTACGTTGCATGGAACCAGCGGTTATTCAGCAACGGGACCAACGGCTTTACGTGACTTCCGAACCACGTCGAGAGTGAACTTCTATCACCAGAAATACACATCTCTCACTTCTCAATGGAATGGCCGAGAATCGAACCCGCGACCACCGAGGTGGGACGCTAATACCATACTAACCACGCCACTGAGGCGCTTGACTCAGCAATGTGACTGGGGAGTAGGGATGGCTGGAGGGATGTTTGAAATTTATACACACAAGCTAAGCACTTGGATTTTGACTAGGATCTTTAAATTTCCAATAGAAAAAGATAACTACGAGGTTATTATGAATAACTTTTTTTTTCTTTTTTCTTATTGCTTTGCATTTTTATCAGAAAAAGGGCTAGATGATCTATTCACTGAACACTGTGAAATGGCATGCAGACACATCTAAAACATGTTTACTTCTCCGTAAGGGGGGGGGCGGGGTGCTAGTGATGTCAGTGCATCTCACACAGGCATTACTTAAGATTATTTGAAGCATCTCTTCGGCCCCTAGCTGTAACACCTTTCATTCCTTTTAATGTACCTCCTTTCATATTCCTTCTTCCATCTTACTTTCCACCCTCTTCTACAAATTTCAATATAGCAACTGCAAGGATTTTCTTCTGTTACACCTTAATAACCTTTCACCCTTAATTTTTCTTTCAGCGCTGAATGACCTCACAGGTCCCAGCACCTAAATAGTATATTCTCATTATATGTGCCAGATAGCTTTAATAAATAAATAGAATCTATTAGTTTTAACAGTTTATTTTTAACGGAAATAAAAAGAGAAAAAGACATGTTATATAAAATAAACACGAGAAATAATATTTATTTATTTAAGAATATGTATTTATTTATGAATAAAATGAAAGGAACATAAGCGCTGTTTGAGAAT
>NC_087213.1:81469159-81484159 GCF_015104395.2 Macrobrachium nipponense | reverse complement strand
CGGTTAGCCAATATTTTCTTCCCTAAATGTAACCACATAGAATTAAAGAATTTTCATATTGAACTGACTGCGCTTATAGAGCAAATTAAGAAACAAAGTGGATTCACACTATATTAGGGGATGTTGCTCAGTTTGATAAATCAAAAACTATCGCAAGGTCAGGTGCATCTATATTCCTCTATTGTTGGATCAATTGTGTTTTGGTGTTACTAAGTGTTAGTAATTATCAGGTAGAAGTGTTAGTATTTGTTGGGTAGATATTGTTATCTGCCATATTACTACCTAACAACCACGACTCACTTACCCTACTCGTACCTTCTGTGCTCCCCTCCCCCTAGTGCACAATCTTCCCCTTAATGAACACATGGCTCCGTGATGGTTGCGGAATTCAAACATGGCAGCTTTGTTTACATTTCTCCGCCCCAACCAAACACTTTGGTCAGTGCCCAACTGAGTTAGTCTATGGCAGTTGATGTTTTCCTATGTTATTTTATTTGCTTTACAAGAGTTTAAGGCAATATTTTTTCGTTCCACTGTAACTAAATGGTTATTTACCTTTGAAATCTATACGTTGGTACATCGCTCCCGTTGGTACCATCGTGTAATCTTCAAAGGTAAATTACAGTTTATCTACAGTCGGCCAAATATATATTACTTTCAAATCTTGTACAGCAAGTAAAATAATATATGAAAACGTCAATTGCCCTAGTCTATCTCGCCGCAGAATACTTATATAGAATTACCCAAGATTTCTGTGCAGTTTTATTTTTCACCTGTGATAATAGATTTCAATATTCATATAAAAATGTTCTCAAACTAATTATCTTCTGGAAAATAAAAAACAAAAACGATCTGAATGATATATTTTGTAATGTGATGCAATATTTAATAGCACAATAATACAAGGAACAGTGGGTGATGTAGAGTTCCCAATTTCTATAGATAAGGGAGCTTCAGTTAATTTAATAGGCTATGGTCTACCTCAGTCTATGTTCTCCCAATACTCTTTGAAACCCTCAACAGAGACAGTGCTTGATGTGCAAGCCCCTAGATTAAATATCTTGGGTTTTATAAGGGTGCAGTTCACACTGGGTGATCAGATGTTAATAGAGCAATTTTTGGTCATTAAAAGGGTTGCATTGGGCTACAAACTTTAGTTGAGCCATCCTGCATGCAGGAGAAACAGGATATCAGTCCATACAGGTGTTACTGGCATCAAAATTGGGATACCGGATGTTTTTATTCCATATGTGGGTATACATGGAACTGAGATAAATAAGGATGTGAAGAGTGATACTGAGCTTAACATGGGTGGTATTGATATTGGTGATATTGAGGATAATGGTGATACTGGTGATATTAGTGATATCAGTGATGATAATAATGGTGGTATTATTAATAACTGTGATACTGATAATGGTGATACTGATACTAACATGGGGGTTGTGGTTGATGGTATGGGGGATACTTATATAAATATGGGTGATATTCATGTGGATGTGGAACATGGAGTGAATAACCAGTCACTGGAGGGTGTTATGTATAATGGCCATGGGGATAAGGTATATAACATGGAACTATATGTGCGAGGGGTGGAGAGAGAGCTTTGTTATGGCGCCAGCGAAGCAGAAATGTAATGGCACCAAAAAAGGCAGTCAGTGTATATATAACTATTTTTTTCATAAATTTGTACAAAACTTAAAAGATTCTAAACCAATTTGTAACTACTAATCATACATTAAATTTGTGTCATGTCTTCAAAGAACCTCATTACTTCGTGTCATGTATGTACTAATGTACTTGATTTTGAACAGGGTGGGTTGTGAGAAAGGCTCTTGTCGAGACCAATTATGAGGACTGCAGAACCTTACCGGTGGCCATCACACCATCACATGCCTTCCACCATGCCTTCCACTTGCTGTAGACAAAGAATCTGGAGAAACTCCAGCTGCCATCAGACAGTGTGATCAAGGTAATGCTTGTGGCTGATATCTGTGTAACCCGTCCCGAGTCAATCAGTGTTGTACTAAACTCTGATTCCAGTACTTGGTTCTGAAAGATGTCGGTGTGCAAGCTCTTCTCATGCAGGACCACATGTTGGAGACATCTTTTGGTGTAAATAATCACTACTTTGATGCGATTTGCATGATTGGGGGCATTTACTTTGATTTACACCATTATCACTCAGCCAGGCTCCACAGTCAGGCATTTGTAAGAAATGCAATAAACTTATTTTTTTCAAGGGGCAACAATATTCAGTGATACGAGTTCAGCTTTTGTACATTTAGCATAAAATTGTCTACAAATTCTGTAATTTAGTGGTAAGCCAGCCTGTATCACAACGCCCACCTCGCCATATTGGAGCATAATCTGTTCATTTTCCATGACACTATCTTGTCATCTATGACATTTGTTGTATTATGTTAAAGTTACTTTAGTAGTACGTACACACTATTCAATCTAGTAATTTCTGTTTACATGATAATACATTTAAAATAAACCTAAGATTATTAGTATTAATAAGAGTGACATAAGTGATCTATAAAATTAGATTATTTATATCAACAAGTGTGTTTTGTTTTGTAATAATGACTGATATTAGTAAGCAATATGCATAAGTGCACAGTGTCAGTAAACCGGCTATCAAATACAGGTGTCCCATAAGTAGAATTATTGAATTGTAATGCTACAGTTAGGAGATGTCAAAAGAATACTTCTGTGGCAAACCTCCAAGATTGGAGTGAGGATAGTAGTTCAGTGGCTATTGTAGAGGGGAAAACTAAGTTTTCAGAGGCAGAAATGCAAATGGGGAGGAAAATCTTCAGGACTCTCTTCACCAATGCAGACTACAAAGAGTATGTAGAAGTTCTAAGCGAATTTCTGGCTAAATCTGGGGATATAGTGGCTTTAAAAGGGGATAAGTTAGGACTGACTAAGGTGTTGGACCTCAAGGTAAACCTGGAGAGGGGACCAAACCCATCTTTGTTCCCACATGCCAGATAGCCTTTAAAATCAGGGAACGGATAGAGAAAGAGGTTAGAAAATGGGAGGAGGAGGGAACTATTAGGCCTAGTGTGTCCCTGTACAACTTCCCGTTGATGGCAGTGCCTAAGAAAAATGGTTCTGTCCAGGTCTGTGTAGATTTCTGTAAATAGAATGAAAAGACAATTCCTGACCATTATCTGGTCACCTGCATACACCAGACCTTTTTGCTGAAATTGGGGGACCTAATACCTACTTTTCAATAGACCTCATGCAAGGATTTTTGCAGGTTCCTCTTAGTGAAAATAGTCGGGAATTTACCACATTTTCTTTGCCCAAGGGGCATTTCCAGTTTGCATGGATGCCTTTTGATTTATCAGGTAGCCCTACAACTTTTACAAGGTTAGTGAACACAGTTCTACACGGATTGTTGGTTAGATATGTATTTGTGTATGTACTGTCGGCCAACGAAGAATTGGCATAGTTTCTTAATTCATTGTTTGTTATGGAAATATTGCCATATGCAGGTGCCAGATTATTTACTTAACAATAAATAACATTTCCTTTCAAAGGTGCTATACTTGAAATAAATTACATTAGTAATTTATTTTGCAAAGTAAAGAAAATATATACCGATGAGTCCATGAATTCTAATTTTATTCTCAACTCTAGCTTCGTGTCAGAATAAGCCTTTTGAAGCTGGCTTTGCACTGGGGTGTTGTCATTTCGTCTCCTACAGCCGATAAATAATACATTACGGCATTAACATTCTTTAATAACGATGCTTAATCAAACTAATTTTGTCCTTTGATCAATAAAATAATTTGCATGACACATTTAGTGGGCCTAAATTGATTTTCGCACATGAAAATCAATTTAGGCAGTATACTCTCTCGGATACGTAATGTGAATGAATATTTAAAACGACAATATATATATAGTATATAGTATATAGTATATATATATATATATTATAATATTATATATATATATATATATATATATATATATATATATAATATATATATATATATATATATATATATACATATAATATATAATATATATATATATTATATATATATATATATTATATCTATATATATATATATATATATATATATATAGATATATATATATATATATATATATATATATATATAATAATACCCATATATATACATAAATATAATATATATATATATATATATATATATATTATATATATATATATATATATACCTTATATTATATAATAGTATATATATATATATATATATATAATATATATGTTTATATATAATATATATATATGTTATTATATATATATATATATATATATATATATATTAATATTATAATTATAGTTATTATATATATAATATAATATTATATAAATAATATAATATATATCAACCTGCTTTATTTTATTATTCCCGTTATTCTTGTTTTATTGGCCATGTTCTCCTTTTATTTATCCCTTTCATAATTGCCTAATATAATTTACTCAGTCCTAGCTATTCAAAGTCAAAAAGCAATCATAAAAAAATCAAACGAATATAATTCAGTCTTCTATTTTTTATCGAATTCCTTGCATATCATCCTGTTTCATCTGGACACGTTGGGAGCTGTGGGAGTCAAAAATGGCGAATGCATTAAGAAAGACTTACTTTCATTAAAGCTTTCTTGGGTTGCTCTTTATGTAGCTATTCATTTCTTCTAAATAGAAATTAATTAAAATTAGTTTGACATGTATGGCTAGACCTACTACCATAAACATATTATAAGTAGCTGAAAGGATAAGAAATATGAAAGGTGACGTTCTCGTTTAAGTCTATTTGCGGTGGTGGCGTATAGAAGTGATGGAGGGATTAGGCCAATATTAATAAAGCATCTCCCAATAAAATGTATTATTTAGGTTTTGAAGAAAAAAAATGCATGCATAATTGAAACTGTTTACCTCCCTATCCGTGGTATTCGCTAGCCATCAAAAGAAAAAAAAAAAAAAAAAAAAGTAATCCTAACTAAATCTCTCATCCATCAATGATAAGTTTGCTTATTCATTAGACTTATTCATTAGACACCTATCAAAGGTTTCAAGTGTAATTTTAAAAATCGCTTCTCCATCTAAAGTATTCATCAGACCGCAGCCATAGGCGACGAGGTAGTCATGATTTCCTGGTTCAGCAATGTCGTGACGAGGCGCTACAATTCAAAATTCTCAAATGAATGTCGTTCAGCAAAATTTACACTACTGTATTGTCTTGCTCTCTTGTGGTGCTTCGAGGTGTTCCACCTTTAGGCCCATGTTCTAAACTTTGCTGTTCTCTAAACAATTTGATTCATCTATGTATGATTCTCTCCGGTATATTAAGCTTTCTTGATATCTCTCCAACAGGACCTCCACCGAATGCAGTGCAATAATTGTATCTCACTCAGCGAGGGATATGTTTCTTAGACCGATAAATGACACATTGACATTAGATTCCCGTGCACATAACAACATCAAAAACAATAGGGTGAGGTTGCATGGTTCTCACTGTTAGGATTTTTTTTTCTTTTTGTTTTTTATTTTGATAGCATTTTGTGAGTTTCCAATGTTTCCTGTAAAATTAACAAATGGAATAGTTCAACTACCTTCAACTTGATATAGAATTGATAATGTAAAGACTATGTTTATGCGATACTACTCGCATAAACATAGTCTTTACATTATCAATTCTATATCAAGTTGAAGGTAGTTGAACTATTCCATTTGTTAGTGGATAGGTGTCTCCTATCTATTTGGTAATGTATATCAGTGGTTGTGATATGACGTTTTTTATCACTTCGTTTTGTTTATGTCAATTTTGCTATATGGAAAATAGTTTTACACAATAACATAACATGATGTTCTTAAGATATCAGTGACTGTTTTTAATGTCATTACAAAAGATTTCTTCCATTTCTGAGAAGAAAAATAGATAAATAAGGCAGGAAGCGTGTGTCAGGCAGGTGAACGAAAAATTGTGAAACTCTGCCACCATTTTTTTGAGCGTGTGTACATGGATGATATACTGATTGCAACAGACTCATTCGAGCACCACATGCAAGTGCTTAGGGAAGTTTTTAGGAGACTTAGGTCAGCAGGCTTGAAAATTAAGTTAGCCAATTGCGACTTCTTAAAGAACCAGATTGCCTATTTAGGTCATGTCCTATCTAAAGAGGGAGTTAGAGTAAATGATGATAAAGTCAAAGCAATTGCAGATTTTCTTGTCCCTAAGACAAAGAAACAAGTCAGGTCATTCTTTGGGATGGTGGGTTTTTTAGACAGTTTGTAAAGGGTTCTTCTATCTTGGTAACTCCTTTAACAGATGTGTTATGGGAGGATATTTAATTTTATTGGGGAGAGCCACAACAGGTAGTTTTTCAGAGAGTTAAGGATGTATTGATGAATACCCCCATCCTGAAATTTCCGGATTTCTGTGTATCTTTCACATTAGTGGCAGTTGCTAGTCAGGATGGTATAGGTGCCTACATTATGCAGAAAATTGAAGATGAATTCCATACAACAGGTTGTTATAGCAGGAAATTTAAGACAGGGTAGCAATGAAAGTTAATGGTTACTGTAGATAAGGAAGCTTTCACTGTAGTATCATGCGTGGCTAATTTCAAGATGTTGATAATGGGAAATAAGGTACAGACCACAAGCCATTGTTAGGTATTTCTAAAAAGCCAGATCTGTTGCTTAAAAGAGCTCGATAGTTTCTGACAATTAAGAGATTGTGATGCAAAACTCAAGCACACAGTGGGCAGACATAATGTGGTAGCAGATGCTCTTAGTAGAAGTTTCTATGATATGGAAGGGTTTCAAGTTGGGGTGGTTACTAGTGTTTCTATAGAGAGGGATATTAGTTTGATAAAACAAAGGCAAGATGAGGATGAAATTGTGGCATACAAAAAAAGTGTTCCTTAGTGGCGAATTAGTCAGGAAAGTTTATAAGTTTCCACTTTCAGGTTTGGAATTATAGGGTAGTTTGTTGGTTAGGAAAATCAAATATAAATTGCGGATGAGTGAAAGTAAAGGAGATACAACACAGATCGTGATTCCAAAAGTTCTAATTCCTGCGATTTTAGATATAGTACATTGTAAGTTTGGTAGTCCACATTTGGGCGTGGAAAAGGCGTATAATAGGATACATCACATATATTTGGAAGAATATGTGGGCAGATGTGTAAAACATTTTGTGTAAAAGTGTACGATGTGCAATGCTTGCAAACCTGCGAGGGTTACTTCTTGCAAATCAGGTGCATATCCGATATCTAGTAGACCTTTTCAGAGAGTAAACATGGATATTTTGGGGAATTTCTGTGAATTGAAGTATGGATACAGGTATTTGTTGGTGGTAATACATGAACTAATGAGGGTAGTGGAAATTTTCCCAATAAAGAATAAAATGGCAGAAATGGCTGTGGCATTCTTCAATAGATTTATTTGTCATTATGGGGTACCCGAGGTGTTATTGTTGGACAATGGTAGAAATTTTTTTGAAATAAAATCTCAGAGAGTCTAGCGGAAGTTATGGGAATAAAGAAAGTAACAATCCTTCCATAGGGACCAGAAGCTAATGGGCTGTGTGAACGAGCAAACAGAAAGGTGCTCAAAGTCCTCAGGACCACTATAGGTGGGAATGACAGGAATTGGGATAGATATATACGTAGATACAGTTCAACATAGCATTAATACTTTAGTCAGTGATTCCATTATAGTGCCTCCATTCGAAGCATTATTTGGTTGCTAAGCACGAGGCGCATTTGATTTGTTGCCTATACCTTCCCGTGGGAGGATATAATTAAGTCATTGATCTCTACAGCAAAAGAGAGACACACTTTTCTCAGCCATAATCTCGAGTTGAAAACATGAGAAATAATGGAGAAAAGCAATGGGAAATCTTTAAATGTGAAAGTTGCTAATGGGGATAAAGTGATTTTGAAGATTAATGTTTGAAATCTGAAGGCCGTAAACAGCTGGGGTAATTGTTGCAATGATGGGATAACTTGAGTGAAACAGTATGGGAAAATTAATTGGAGTTGGAGGTATTCTTGGGGTTTCTCTTGGAGACTACAATGGTTGATATCTTGGATAATGTGTGTGATGGTGTTACTAGCGGGATGGGTGGTAGATGAGGTGGTATTAGTCATTTTTGGTGGTAATGATTCATGGTTTTAGGAACCAGTGGGGGAGTGATCGGTGGTACTGGTTCATTGGGGTTTTATGGTTTTTGGCAGTTTGCAGTTTTATGAGGTTAAATTTCTGGTACTGCTGCTTTGAGGTTAATGGTGTCTCTGAGGGTTTATTAGGTTATTTAGACAGGGGATTGTGGGTGTTTTGTTGATTTTGGAATAAATACGTCATGTGGTATTGATCACGTTGAGAGGTGCCCTAAATGAGACTATTGATGTTTTCCTTTGGAGTCTGGATATTCAGGGTTGTTCTTCTTTATAGCATTTTATGAGGAATTAAGGCAGTCATGCATGCATGGGTTGCAATTTACTTGGTTGTGACGGTAACCTTTTGTAGGATACAAACTACATTTGGTATTGTTGTGAAAGAATCTGAATTTTTATTAGAGGAAATATGTAACCAGGTTAAGGGGTGTTAGCGGTTCTTTTTACTGTTTTTTTGCGGGGGTTGGTTGACGTGTTGCTTTTAGGAGTGTTGTAGAATTTATTTTTTTGGAAATATATAGCATATGGAAGAGGGTTCATACATCGTATTTACTGGAGATAAGTTATATAGATATTACGGGGTTTTGAAATTATACTTGTCAGACAAGGGGTTATTGTTAAGGTGCCAGTTAGTGATAAAAGTCTTTTTCTAGTGCTTTTAAGGGGTCAGTGGATAGAAACCATGTTCATTTCGGGTGAGGAATTTCAATTCTTAGTAACTGACTATGACAGATGCTTGTGTGAAAGTAGGATTTTCATTCTAAAGAACATAGACTTTTCAGAGTGTAAATTTTTCTTGCTCATGATGAATCACTGACACACGATGACTTAAGAGAATTCCCAATGGATGACAGCAGAAAAAAACTTAAGTATCTACCGCGCCAGATTATGGTCTTCATCATGGGTGATGAGGTCACTGACTACTACTACTACAAAAGATCGCAAAATCTTCGATGGCTCGTGTGGTGTCGTCACAGAATAGTTTCTAGTGTTAAGAAGGAAGATCTACGATACTTTGACGAGGTGGGTGCAAGAAGCACTTGCAAAGGAATCGATGAATACTAGTTATGTTCCCGCAACACAGGAGGCAGTTTCAGTTTCTCCACTAAAGGACGACAAAGAGTACGAATTTTTCTTCCCAGGACACTACACATGCCCTGCGATCGCCCTCATGTTGGTGATTATGATAGTCACAGTGTGCATTGGCGGGGCCGTTAAATTTTGATACAGCCAACGGGATAGGAAGAAACCAATGTTGGATGTCGCCTTGACTCATGTGGCAGAATAAATTATGTGGAACTATGAACTAGTGACGGCCTAGTATGTGCCAGGAGGCATGGCCAAGCCGTGTTACCTGCACTTACAGGGCAGTTAGGGATTTTGAATATAGAGAGCAACGAACTTGATTGGAATTTTCATTTAGCAGCTGTGTGTTGTGGAAAAAGCTTCAAGAAGTTAAACTATGGATCAGCGAATAGTTTGGGTGGATGTCCGGCAGTTGCCGTTGTAGTAAAACATATTCAATCGTGCAGACGTGAGCGAGGGTTCCCAAATTGACCAAGCGGGTAAACTACCTGATGGTAACGTCATTGAAAAGTGCTAACAGAGCTTTTAGGAACACTCACAAGTGTGCATGTATGCGTCCTTCAGGGCGTGTGGAAAAGAATTTTCTGGAAGGATTTGGAGTTCGTATGAACGAACACAGGACCCATGAGAGGGAAATATAATGCGAAAATTGGTGAGAAACCTCTTATTATATACAGCAGACCATTTCAAGTGACTTTTCAGTAAGGGGAACCATAGGAGGATGCACCGGAAGATCCACACAATGTAAAACTGTAGAAAGACTTTTGCTTAACATTGCATAATTTACAGGTGCCCTGAGAAGCCATACTGCAGTGGAAAAACATTGAGTTTCTAGTCAGTTTCTTTTTCTCCCATGTATACAGAAACACTTAAAATTTTTAATCTTATTATTTTATGCTCATCCATTTTTTTTTTTTTTTTATGAGTTTTTTTCTCTCAGGTGGACTGGACTCAATGTTGCCAAAATATGGGAACTGGTGTGTTAATCATTAGAGATGACGTTTCTTTGCTAAAAGTGATTAGGCTTTTAGTTGGGTTTTTCAATTTATTCCATTTTTTTATGATGTTAGTTTTTGGGGAAATAAAGATTCTATTTTTGTATATTGGAGTGTGGTCTATCCCCAGAGATAATGGTCTTGAGAATAGCGTCAGAGATGCCGATTGCTGTTTTCTTTCTAGGGTAGGTTGCCAGTAGGCCGTTGGGCTCTTAATTTAGGCCTAAGCACGGAGCACAATAAGACTGAGTTCGCCACTTACCAATGAACAGAAAAGTGAGATCCTTTGTGAAATTAAATTATTAAGAACTACTAGGGTATGAGTTAAACTTAGAATGTCCACTAAAATGCATATAATTCACTAAAAGGGATCAGATGATATATACAGTAGCTCCGTGGCACTCTCAACAAACCTAAAAGAACGTGCCACACTACTGCGGTTATATACAGTAAGCGGAATTGTCTAAATTAAAAGTTGATAAAAAGTTCAGAATGCATGCGAAGAAAAAATGGTAGTTGTAATATATATATATATATATATATATATATAATAATATATATATATATATATATATATATATATATATACATAAGGGAAGCAAAAGGGAATGTGGTAACTATCGGGGCATATGTTTATTGTCAGTCCCAGGGAAGATATTCATGAGAGTAATACTTAACAGAATAAGACCTATAGTAGAAGAGAAACCTAGAGAACAGCAGTGTGGTTTTAGAAGTGGAAGGTCAACAGTGGATCAAATTTTCACCTTAAGACAGATAATTGAAAAGAGATGGGAGTATGCAAAGCCAATAATGTGTGCTTTTATAGACTTGGAGAAAGCATATGATTCAGTATGGAGAGATGGAATGTGGAGAGTGGCAGAACACTATGGTATACCACTGAAAGTGATAAGGATACTAAAGAACTGGTACCAAGGTGTGTGCAGCTGTGTACAGATAGATGGACAGCAAAGCGATTGGTTCCCAGTTGGAAGTGGGCTAAGACAGGGATGTGTTATGTCACCCACCTTGTTTTATGTATATATTAACCACATAATGAGAAGAGTGATGGAGAATGAAAACAGAGGGGCTAGTATTGGTGGAGAACTTTTTATGGTTTTGGACTTTGCTGATGATGTTGCATTGGTTGCTGATACGTGGCTGGTGCTGGTAGGTATGTTGATGAGGATGGAGACAGAGACAGAATTTTGGCTTGGACATCAGCGCAAAGAAGAGCGAGATCATGGTTATGAGTAGGGATGATGGTTGGGTGCACTTGGAGGATATGACAATCAGAGGACAGGAACTCAAGGAGTTGAGAAGTTTGTATACTTGGGAGTGTGGTAACAGCAGACGAGAGGCAAATTGAAGATATACAAAGAAGAAAACTAGGAGCAGCATGAGCTTTTGAGGTTCTGAGAAAAAATGTGTGGTCAAGGCATGAAATCAGAGAGAGAGAGAGAGAGAGAGAGAGAGAGAGAGAGAGAGAGAGAGAGAGAGAGAGAGAGAGAGAGAGAGAGAGAGTAAAACCCTTATGAACATATTACGAAAACTAGGAGCAGCAAGAGCTTTGTACACCTTCAATTTGCCTCCCGTCTGCTGTTACCCTTATGAACATATTACGAAAACTAGGAGCAGCAAGAGCTTTGTATATCTTCAATTTGCCTCCCGTCTGCTGTTACCCTTATGAACATATTACGAAAACTAGGAGCAGCAAGAACTTTTGAGGTTCTGAGAAAAAATGTGTGGTCAAGGCATGAAATCAGAGAGAGAGAGAGAGAGAGAGAGAGAGAGAGAGAGAGTAACACCCTTATAAACATATTACGAAAACTAGGAGCAGCAAGAGCTTTTGAGGTTCTGAGAAAAAATGTGTGGTCAAGGCATGAAATCAGCTTAAGATGAGAATATTTAATGCAGTAGTACTACCAGTCCTGATGTATGGTTCGTCCACCTGGGCGCTGACCAGAACAGAGGAGAGAAGATTGGATGCTTTTGAGATGAATCTGCTGATGAGTATTACTTGGCATTAAATGGGAAGATTGTTAGGAACGAAGACATCATGATGAGATTGAGGCAAAGGCCAGTCAGTATCAGGCTGAAGAGGGGAAGGCTGAAAAGGTTTGGACATGTTGAGAGGGTGGATGGGAATAGAGACCCCAGGAGAGCACTGAGAGCAGTACAAAGCAGTACAAAGAAGACCGCTGGGTAGACCAAGAACGAGGTGGATAGACATAATTGTCAGAGACCTTAAGGATGAAATCCAGAACCTAGAGGAAGCGAGAGAAATGGCTCGGGATAGAGACAGATGGAGTGGAACTGTATCAGCCTTATGCCACTGGCCAGTGGCAGGAAGATAAAGGAAGTAAAGTAAGTAACATACATACATACAGAGAGAGAGAGAGAGAGAGAGAGAGAGAGAGAGAGAGAGAGTAAAACCCTTATGAACATATTACGAAACAGAGAGGCTGCGCAATTCCTTGGAAGGCGGTAAGTGTAAAGCATCTTTGGTTTATCAATAAGCTGGATGAACTCAATAAACCGATAATGGTTGGGAGAACAAAAGGCTAACTAAAAATCCAAATGCCAATAAACGCTTCCTGAAATTGCATAATACTAAAACAGACATTCGTACCGAGATGTTTTTAGGTTCAATTTAAATCATAATCTAAGCAAATGAAATTAAAAGTCGCTAGAGAAAGAAGATATAATGCGCCAAAACGTGAATAAACGTTGGGGAATCCAACTATATGTAGAAATGGAATGGAGATAACAGAGTAGCTTGGTCGTACTTTCAATTATAGCCTTACACTTTTAATTTTTTCCCTGAAAAATATATTAGGCATGACGAAAATATAGCCAGCTATACACTGCTGCACTGAAATAAGCTGCGATATTTAAGATTATTAACAAGAATGGCTAACACCTTAAGCTATTTATGAGAAAAAGTCAATATACATGTGCACACACATCGTTTTTGTAAGAGCATATATGTATACAATGTCTTTTTCTTGACCTGTTACAGAATACTGTACCAGCCAGTCTCTCTCTCTCTCTCTCTCTCTCTCTCTCTCTCTCTCTCTCTCTCTCTCTCTCTCTCTCAAGAAATGCATGTAGTGCACTTCTAAAACCCAAAAGGGATAAGGGAGTTCAATCATGCAGCTGGCTCTCGGTATACTCGTGGAGAGTTTAGGAGACAACTGGCAACTCGACTACGTACCTGCTAATATCCCCGTGTTTAGCTAACAAGATGCCTGTGAAACACAGTCGCTAAACATGTAATAAAAAACTACAAAGAACTATATGTTTGACTGTACTACACTAGCTGAAAATAAAAGTAAATTTGAAAAAATGTTTATAGTAACCTTTCCATTCTCTTTTACAGGTGGGTCTTAAACTGATGTAAATCATTCAGTCAGTCTCTCTCTCTCTCTCTCTCTCTCTCTCTCTCTCTCTCTCTCTCTCTCTCTCTCTCTCTCTCTCTCTCTCTCTCACATATACAGTATGTGTACATATATATGTACATAGACTCTTGGCCACTATAATATATATATATATATATATATATATATATATATATATATATATAGTATGTATATATATATCATATATATATATATATATCATATATATATATATATTATAATATAATAAATATTGTATATAATATATATATATATATATATATATTTACATATATATATATATAATATATATATTATATATATATTGTAAGTACAATATTTTTTTTACTTCAACTCAGAGCAGCTGCGTCGTCCACTTCCATAGTAACTCAGAATTGGACACGGCAGTTTATCCTATTTCGCTCCTCCCACCAAAACCTTCACCTCTCCCACAGCTAAATAGCCCCTTTTGTCTTACCTTTCCACACTTGGTACTGTATACAAGTACCAGTGCTAAGATGTAACAAAACCGAGAGACAAAGAAAGCAGAGAAGGAAGACAGCTGGACTGGAGAAGCAAGGCTGAGATTCATTCACCTAGCAGACAGTACTGAACACACCGGGGAGATTTCCCGGGTCACACAGACCTCCTTATCACTGTCCAGGGTGACAGGGTCAAGACTTCTCTCTCCCTCTAGGCTCATTTACCCCATGCCAGCTCTCTACTCAAGACACTGAGTTTCAAAACACAAGGTATGCTTGGATTTGAAATTTGCCCTATGCACCATCCTTTTCCTTCCTTAATTACTGTCTGCTCTCATATATATAACTCAAATTTCCCTTTGCATCTCCTTCAGAGAGTAAGTGAAGTGAAGAAATATTTGTTTCTTGTATTCTAAAACTGTTCATTTATTTTGCAAACTCGTGACAGTGTTAAGTGACTTAAAATCTCTGCCTTACGCAAATACCAATTACATAAATATGCGTTTTAGATTGAGTATTACAGTGCAACCTTCATTTGCAGAAATAAGAGAATACAAGAAGTTGTGTACCACCTCTCGAGTGTTCCACGGTGCCAAGGTAGCAATCATCCATCCCTAGTCCCAGGGTGAGAGAATGAAGAGCTGCTGATAATTATTACTGTATGAGTAGTGATACTTGAACCAGAATTTTATTCCTTTAAATGCAGGGTTCTTCATAAAAGGGATTTACATTTTTCTGGGGTTTTGATATTGGCACAATTTGATTGGTTAATTAACTTACCCTTAGTGCCACGGAGCTAGTGCCTTCAACTCCTGTATAATTACTTCTGATTGACATAAAAGTCTTGGT